>NW_028166094.1:0-20158 GCF_964263955.1 Coregonus lavaretus
GAACATGTGTGAGTATGCGTGTATGTGTCAGTGTGTGTTAATACAGTTGTGTATGTGTGTGTGTCCACTGTCCAGGCATGTACATCTGTTTGCTTGTGTTTACATTGTCTCCAGGTGGTGTTGAGGAAGTGTCAGGGAATGGACATTGGTTTATGTTTGTGTGCTGTGTATCTACCTGCATCTCTCTCTCCACATTTCTGAGCAAAGACGAGTTTGGAGATGTGTTCTTACACTTAGTATGGGGGTTATTTCATTCTGTATTCACACCATTTTATGTGTTTTTGCAATGTTCTGTGCTGTCTTTATAAGCGCAGACAGGAAAGACTATGTAAGGTATAATAAGCACTGTGCTCATTTAACCTGCTTTAACATGTAGCATGTTTAGGTCTCTCCAAGCTGCCCCCCTAAAAATCCATACCATCCAGTCATTTTATTCAATTGAGCTTCATTTCACTTTTATTTGACTGGCTCTGGTTGGCTTGGGTTACAGCAGTGGAAACTCTCCATTATATAAAACTGGCTTCCTGATTTACAACTGGCAGTCCAACTAAGCTTGTGTGCGCTGACAGACAGTATGTGAGACACGGTCAGTGTGTGTGTGTGTGTGTGTATGTACAGTGGGGTCTAAAATGATTGACACCCTTGATAAAGATGAGCAATAATGTCTGTATAAAATAAATCATTCAAATGTTGAGCTGTATTGTATACTCAAAACAATGGAGAAATTATACAACTGCTCAGTGAAAGAGATTTTGTTTAACAAGTAATTTATTTTATTTTTTAAAATGTAGGGGTCAAAATGATTGACACCCCTAAAGATTCTTATTGACATTTACATTTTAGTCATTTAGCAGACGCTCTTATCCAGAGCGACTTACAGTTAGTGAGTGCATAAAGTAGTCAGAAGTTTAGTATTTTGTCCCATCTTCCTAGCATGTAATGACTACATCAAGCTTGTGACTCTACAAACTTGTTGGATGCATTTGTAGTTTGTTTTGGTTGTGTTTCAGATTATTTAGTGCCCAATAGAAATGAATGGTAAATAATGTATAATGTTAGCTAGCTGGCTAACGTTAGCTAGGCTAGGGGTTGGGGTTATACACCCCAACCACCCTACTTTTGTTTTTGCCTTAAGTAACCATCTGTCTTATGTAACCATACCAAATGTAACATATCATACTAATTTCAGTGTCCCGGATTTACATTTACTATGTTTACGTCTAGTCTATGAGACCAGGCTGATAATTTCAGACCCCACTGTATGTGTAGATGTGTGTGTGTGTGCAGGGCCCATGTGTGAGGGGACACACAAATGTAGATTTATTCCACCTTGTCCGAGCTGGTGAGTGTGATTTACACGGTGCGTGCGTGAGCCAGTTGAATGAGCACTGAAACAGCACATGTTCTCACTGTTTATGTGTGCAGGGAAATATGTCCTTGCTTTGGTTTTAAGTGTTGAGCACATGCTCTGGGCATATGTCTGCCCTGTGTGAGCCTACATTTGACTGAACCGCTTTGTGGGAATGAACATATTCGACACAATAACAGATTGAGTTCTGATGAACATGCAGAGCATAAAGGGTGGCCAACCTTTCTCCCGCTGGATTTATAATTCTCCACTAATCCCTGTTAAATGCTGTTTATCATTTCTCATTTGAACATGTGGCAATTATAAGCAATTTAAGGACAGCGCATTTAAGGTATGTGTTAAATGTCTCCACATGCTCACAGCGACTGTGGAAACAAGACTCCTACTTGCTCATTTCAGGGCATTTTCCCTAATAACACTTTGTATCAGAGCCAGCCTGCTACACTGGAATACAATTGCAACAAGCCTGCACAATACCGCCATTAGCACTGTAATCATGTCACCAGCTCCCAGCTAAAAGCCATGAACGATCTCTGTAACAATGCGGTTAAATGAACATCCATAAATGTTTATTTAACGTGTTTGGTATGTGTTGGGAGATGTTAGGCCAACACAGCTATATGGAGAAATAAGTGTACAATCATTGTTTTCATCAGAGTTGGTTACTCAGGCCAGCTCATCTTGCAATTGTAAGGCTGCATTGGGTTTTATGTACACTCTGGGGCCAATATGCTGCCTTCGCAGAAGCTACCTCACGATCAGCTCTTTGCCTGAGGGCCCGATGCATCAGATGCCCCAGACGGGCTTTGACCCCTAAATCTGTGTATGTGTTCTAACTTCAAGCCACAGGTCTGCGAATAATCAAAGCAGCGTGAAGACCACAACCCGACTACGAGTAAATACCTCTGTTCTGAGTGTGTCTGTGTGTGTGCATGTGTGTTCATGCACATGTGTACATGGATGCATGTTATGTATGAGTGCATCTGCACTGGATGTGGTAAATGTGTTGTTAAAAGGGCTTGACTCAGTAACGCTTGTACAGTCGTGGTCAAAAGTTTTGAGAATGACACAAATATTAATTTTCACAAAGTCTGCTGCCTCATTTTTTATGATGGCAATTTACATATACTCCAGAATGTTATGAAGAGTGATCAGATGAATTGCAATTAATTGCAAAGTCCCTCTTTGCCATGAAAATGAACTTAATCCCCAAAAAACATTTCCACCACACTTCAGCCCTGCCACAAAAGGACCAGCTCACAGCATGTCAATGATTCTCTCGTTAACACAGGTGAGAGTGTTGACGAGGACAAGGCTGGAGATCACTCTGTCATGCTGATTGAGTTAGAATAACAGATTGGAAGCTTTAAAAGGAGGGTGGTGCTTAAAATCATTGTTCTTCCTCTGTTAACCATGCTTACCTGCAAGGAAACACGTGCCGTCATCATTGCTTTGCACAAAAAGGGCTTCACAGGCAAGGGTATTGCTGCTAGTAAGATTGCACCTAAATCAACCATTTATCGGATCATTAAGAACTTCAAGGAGAGAGGTTAAATTGTTGTGAAGAAGGCTTCAGGGCGCCCAAGAAAGTCCAGCTAGCACCAGGACCGTCTCCTAAAGTTGATTCAGCTGCGGGATCGGGGCACCACCAGTGCAGAGCTTGCTCAGGAATGGCAGCAGGCAGGTGTGAGTGCATCTGCATGCACAGTGAGGTGAATACTTTTGGAGGATGGCCTGGTGTCAAGACGGGCAGCGAGGAAGCCACTTCTCTCCAGGAAAAACATCCGGGACAGACTGATATTCTGCAAAAGGTACAGGGATTGGACTGCTGAGGACTGGGGTAAAGTCATTTTCTCTGATGAATCCCCTTTCCGATTGTTTGGGCCATCCGGAAAGAAGCTTGTCCTAAGAAGACAAGGTGAGTGCTACCATCAGTCTTGTGTCATGCCAACAGTAAAGCATCCTGAGACCATTCATGTGTGGGGTTGCTTCTCAGCCAAGGAAGTGGGCTCACTCACAATTTTGCCTAAGAACACAGCCATGAATAAAGAATGGTACCAACACATCCTCCGAGAGCAACTTCTCCCAACCATCCAAGAACAGTTTGGTGACGAACAATGCCTTTTCCAGCATGATGGAGCACCTTGCAATAAGGCAAAAGTGATAACTAAGTGGCTCGGGGAACAAAACATCGACATTTTGGATCCATGGCCAGGAAACTCCCCAGACCTTAATCCCATTGAGAACTTACATTTACATTTTAGTCATTTAGCAGATGCTCTTATCCAGAGCGACTTACAGTTAGTAAGTGCATACATTATTTTTTAATTTTATATACTGTCCCAGCGTGGGAATCAAACCCACAACCCTGGCGTTGCAAATGCCATGCTCTACCAACTGAGCTACATTCCTGCCGGCCATTCCCTCCCCTACCCTGGACGACGCTGGACCAATTGTGCGCTGCCCCATGGGTCTCCCGGTCACGGCCGGCTACGACAGAGCCTGGATTCAAACCAGGATCTCTAGTGGCACAGCTAGCACTGCGATGCAGTGCCTTAGACCACTGCGCCACTCAGGAGGATTGACTTGTGGTCAATCCTCAAGAAGCGGGTGGACAAACAAAAACACACAAATTCTGACAAACTCCAAGCATTGATTATGCAAGAATGGGCTGCCATCAGTCAGGATGTGGCCCAGAAGTTAATTGACAGCATGCCAGGGCGGATTGCAGAGGTCTTGAAAAAGAAGGGTCAACGCTGCAAATATTGACTCTTTGCATAAACTTAATGTAATTGTCAATAAAAGCCTTTGACACTTATGGATGCTTGTAATTATACTTCAGTATACCATAGTAACATCTGACAAAAATATCTAAAAACACTGAAGCAGCAAACTTTGTGAAGACCAATACTTGTGTCATTCTCAAAACTTTTGACCACGACTGTACATGACTGCAGGAGGTAAGTCTTTTATAGAAGACTTAAGAGTAGTAATGTTAAATGCTTTGATTGAATACTGCATCTGAATTTCTATTTGCATAAAAGGGTATGGGTTACAGTTGTACATGCATTCAAGCGTCAAATGTGTATATTTGTGTGTAGGGAAATGTGCTTTATTGTGTGTGTGTGCGCAAAATAATATGCCAAATATATGTCATGAATTGGGCGTGTTTGTGTGTGTTTTTTATGTATTTTACTGTGTACTTAATCCACCTCGTCTTCTCTCAAACCTCAGATTAAAAAGTAATTAGCCGGCGCCAACGGTCCCAAACCCAGAGATCCTGGGTCTACAAGAGATAGTCTTCCTATCGCTGTATGGGTACTGTCTCTTCGTCTGTCACTATCTGTCATAACATTTTACAATCAAGAAACGATATAACGACAAAGCAATGTGTTCGATATTATAGCAATATTCACATCAGTCAAATCAAAATATCATGTGGTGTTGATTTACTTTGTTCCCTTTTTATCTGTTCTTGCATGTATGGATCTGTCCTCCAAGAGCCAGCCATCTCCTTCACTGACTGTCCGTGTCCTGACCTTTTTGCCTCTTTCTCTATTTCCTGAATGATAGACACAGTACGTGCCACCATTTTGGCTCCAGAGTAATAAAAGTCAACTGGGGCTGCTTTGAAAGTGAGACAGACATCATCAGTATGCATGTATGCGAATGTGCGCGTATGCACCTGAGTCTGGAGAGCTGGAAATTAGGCAGAGGCTACTAGGTCCAGGGACCATGTTGGCTCTATTTCAATGGCTCTGCATGGGGACTATGGCAGTAGGCATGTGTCCATCTTGGCTCTAGCGCTTCATGGGTTTATATCTTTCCCTGCAGTGGAAAAAGAGCGAGCAGGGGACACAGAGAGTCAGAGGAGGGAGAGTTACCATAAATGTCAGTTTGGACAATTCAAGCCAAACTTCAGGGGAGATGCCCCCTCAGACTATTCAACCTTCTTTTGAAAAATATGAAGACGGAGAGGCAGGGAGGACTTAAAAAAACAAAGATTTGCAGAGAAACATGAACAAAATGGTAAAGGAAAATCCAATAGAGTCCTTAAGTGATGGGGAGAGGGAGAGAACACCAGACAGAGGCAGGGAAATAAAGAAAGAAAATGATTGAACGCTGAGCGAGCTCTTATTGGAACTGTGTGTACATGCGTTGGCCTTGATTTATGACCTTTAAGTGTTTTGGCAAAGATGGAATATTTCTGTCATAGCCATAAAGTCACTTTGAATTTTTGAGAGAGAGAGAGTAGTGGGAGAGAGAAAACAGAGAGAGAGGGTGGAGGGCATAAGAGACTGCAAAGAGTCTGCACACGGAGAAAGAGACCAGCAAAATTAAAGAGTGCTAGAGTCAAGATAATCAAGAAATGGTCAACTGAATTTATTCAAAATGTTACACTCCATGAGGGCATTTCATGGAAACATGGTGCTAAAAATATTGACGGTTACTTTGGAGCGTTGAAAAGAGCAGAGGCAGAGACACAAGGAAGGAGAAAAGGAAAAGAAAAGACAAGGCGAGTGGACAGAATATTGGACAAAGCCATTACGTCAATTTACGTTCCGCTGGTCAGTCGTTTTTCAAGCTTCAGACAGCGGGTGCCACCAGCTCTGTGGAAAGCGTTGGGTGGGAGGAATGGAGGAGGAATTTGGCTGGTAGGCTACAAAGAGCTATGTCACCATCTGAAACCATGACGTCCAGCCCTTTATTGATTCCATAACTTTGTGTTCCGGTTATAAGACAGCCTTCTATCACCTCATCAAATCAGATTTCCTGATATGTGCAAACCAACCATCCCACAATCCAACAATCTAGATTTTCGTTACCACGCAGCCAAAATTGCAAATTTTCTGGAATGGAGAAAGTGTGAAAGGCAACACTTGCCAGAGGTAGGTACATGAGGAACTGAGAGCGGAGGATGAAAAGGAAGTTTCCCTGTTGCACATAAACTGGACTGTCATGGAGTGAAAGCATTGGTTAGCTACATATCTCATCATTGCTGTCACTACATTGCTCTGCCATGATCTCAGCATAATGCAGAAAGGTCAAAGTGTTAAAAAATGCCAGATTTCCCTATGACAATGGCCTGTTCACAAAATGGGCTAAAACTCCATGATACATCAAAATGACTCAGATTGTTGGTCCTTTGTGGACATTTTTAAAATATTTACGATTGTAAAACAAATGTTTCTCTGTACAAGCCACTGTTGATTGTGGGGTTATTTTAGGCAAGAAGGATGATCTGATCAGATATCCAAATCATCAGGATGAAAGGTACCAACGTGTCAGTAACAATTTACATTCAACACAGTATGTGAACTCCAGGTCTGCAACATGGGCACTCTACAGTTTCATTGTGCCATATTGCCAGTAATAAAATGTTTGAGCTTCACTGCAATGGGAACATATCCTAAAATGTGTTCATGGAAATTCAGTGACCTGTCGAGTGAAGGTAAAGTACAGTATCTTGGTACCATTTTGCATCATGGGATGGGATTCATAGCCCAAAGAGAGGCTTTCGTTTTATAGCATGTTTTATTGCCAAAATTATGTTTATGCACCAGTGCAAAGTTTGCAACTCATTTTTGCAGAAGAACAACAACTTGAAAACATGAAACTGTTGTCTGCAGTTACTTTACTGTATTGTCTTAATATATTTTTACAGCTTTTTGTTCTGCCACTGCATGATGAGTTTTCAATCCACAATCCCTTTGTGTTGTTGAATAGCATCTAACTGAATCGGAATGAACTATTATTATAAAGTATTACATTGATACTTTGCTAGATTGCTAAGAACTTAAATGGAAATAATTATTTGTCCATCGTTATTCATTGTCACTGTCTCTGCTTCCGGTAAGGAATGTTGATGATGTCATTATGATCTCAGACAGTTCGCCGAAGACTGACTGTAAACCAGACTTGTGTTATTGTAACTTCTAGATCTAAATCCGTCCGCACTATAAGATGGTAGACTGATTGGAGATCGGATGTGTTTTCCACAACCTGGGAAGGGACTAGCAGTTGCCCATAAAGAAGCATCAGCTGGGACACTCAACCTTCAAGTACAGGACTAACTATTCTCACTTCAATCCATTAGGAGGTAAAAAAGCCAACCTGCCCATACATCAGAGTGCTAATGTAATGTGCAACAACAACCTGAACCACCTGACTTGAGGGTTAGTGGGGCGTCTGACTCATAGCTACCTTGCCTCATTGCACCGTCACCCACAGAGCAATACATGGCTGAGTGGGTCTGGGATGGAGGAACCTGCCGGGCCCTTGGGTCCCCCAGGGTCCATTCACAGCTTGGTGGAGATAAGATGGCTACACTATGTGATGGATAGTACAGTACAGTTCCGGACAGGTTCCAATGTCAACAAGGCTACCGCCAAGAGACGCATAGGTAACTGACATCATGTCAAATTAATGTGGAAATTACGTCGGACTACAGAGAGAACTGCGGCGTGATGAATTAGCAACTGGCGCACTCGCCAGCAGGGGAGAAGACGGGAAGAAACTGTGTATAAATATACACTGTAGATGCCATCACACTTTCTACAGAAGCTCAGGCTGACCATTATAAACTCAACACTCGCACAGAGAGAGGGGAAGCAAAAGAGAGGGAGAAAGAGACTCACCTGGAAACCATTAACCTGACAGCTGCGTCTCCAAGGGGGAGGGACTTTGGGGGATGCGTGCAGTCATGTGTCCCCAATAAAAGGGTTTCCCCCCATGGCCAGATGTTTTGCACTGATGGGTTTAACAGCTGCTGTGAAATATGCATTGCTAATGTAACACAGGCACACACTTTGCAAAATAAAAGTGTGGGCTCTCACACACAGACAACAAATATTGATTGACATATCTCAAACCCTTACTAAAGTGCTGCTTTCTAGGGTCTATCATTAGCTCATAATGAAAATACAAAAAATAAAAAACTGCTCATCTCTATTTCATCCGATAATTGCAACTAACTTTGCCATACTTGGTGTTTTACCTGTTACAATGTAGAAATGAAGTAGGTACACATACCCATTACAATTTCAAAAACATATATTCTTAATTCAATCACTGCTACGGGATAGCTACAGTATGTTGTTTGGCCAAGGAAACCTCCTTGGATGGAGATACAATGTCAGCTTTGTTTAGCCTCAGTTGGGTTATTTCTCCTGCAGAAGTTGTGTTTGTGTGAAGACCACATAGTCTCAGGAGATGGTGCATGTCACAGTTAGAGAGAGTAAACCAGGAGTGAAATACTTCAGCTCTGGGTCAGTTGCATCTAGCATCCTTTGCTCGCTACTACAGTGACTAACCAATAATATATGCTAGCTAAGCCACACAGAAACGCAAGTGCCTCCAGAAAGTATTCACACCCCTTTACCATTTACACATTATGTTGTGTTACAGCCTGAATGTAAAATGGAGTAAATTTAGATTTCTTGTCACTGGCCTACACACAATACCCCATAATGTCGAAGTGGAATTATGTATTTTTGCATTTTTTACAAATAAATACAAAATGAAAAGCTGAAATGTCTTGAGTCAATAAGTATTCAAACCCTTTGTTAGGCAAGCCTAAATAAGTTAAAGAGTAAAAATGTGCTTAACACGTCACATAATAAGTTGCATGGACTCACTCAGTGTGCAATAATAGTGTTTAACCAGATTTTTGAATTACTACCTCATCTCTGTACCCCACAAATACAATTATCTGTAAGGTCCCTCAGTCGAGCAGTGAATTTCAAACAGATTCAACCACAAAGACCAGGGAGGTTTTCCAGCACCTCGCAAAGAAGGGCACCTATTGGTAAATGGGTAATAAAATGTAAAAAGCAGACACTGGATATCCCTTTGAGCATGGTGAAGTTATTAATTATACTTTAGATGGTGTATCAATACACCCAGTCACTACAAAAATACAGGCGTCCTTCCTAACTCAGTTGCCGGAGAGGAAGGAAACCGATGAGTGATTTCACTATGAGGCCAATCGTGACTTTAAAACAGTTACAGAGTTTAATGGCTGTGATAGGAGAAAACTGAGGATGGATCAACAACATTGTAGTTACTCCACTATACTAACCTAATTGACAGAGTGAAAAGTTGGAAGCCTGTACAGAATACAAATATTCCAAAACATGCATCCTGTTTGCAACAAGTCACAAAAGTAATATTGCAAAAAATGTGGCAAAGCAATTAACTTTTTGTCCTGAATACAAAGTGTTAAGTTTGGGGTAAATCCAATACAACACATTACTGAATACCACTCTCCATATCTCAAGCATATTGGTGGCTGCATCATGCTATGGTTATGTTTGTAATCGTTAAAGACCGGGGAGTTTTCAGGATAAAAAATAAATGGAATGGAGCTAAGCACCGGCAAAGTCCTAGAGGAAAACATGGTTCAGTCTGCTTTCCACCAGACACTGGGAGATGAATTCACCTTTCAGCAGGACAATAACCTAAAACACAAGGCCAAATCTACACTGGAATTGCTTACCAAGAAGACAGTGAATGTTCCTGAATGGTAGAGTTACAGGTTTGACTTAAATCTACTAGAAAATCAATGGCAAGACCTGAAAATTGTTGTCTAGCAATGATCAACAACCAATTTGACAGAGCTTGAAGAATTTTGAAAATAATAATGGGCAAATACTTCTACAAAGTATTGACTCAGGGGTGTGAATACTTATGTAAATTATATATTTCTTTATTTCATGTTCAATTAATTTGCAAAAATTTCTAAAAACATGTTTTCAATTTGTCATTATGGGATATTGTGTGTAATCAATTTTGAATTCAGGCTGTTACACAACAAAATGTGGAATAAGTCAAGGGGTATGAATACTTTCTGAAGGCACTGTATATGACAATAAAAACACAAACACATTTACAGTTTGAACAAAGCTATATGAGCAAAACACATTCTCAAATGCTACACGTTCTCTAGCTTGTTCACATAAAATGCTATTAAATGCCTATTAATGGAACACACATGGAAACACAATTCCAAGGACACACACATACACAGACACATTCTGTTATGTATCTTACGAGACTAGACTAATAAAAATTATACCGCTCATAAAAATTCTACCCACTTCAGGAGTGTATTTTTTGTTATTTTACAAATGTTTGTTGTTTCTTTTTGGCCAGCAGTACTGAAGTACCTTAGGGAACTCTGTGTGCTGTGGACTCATGTGCCCCCTCAGAGGCAAGAGGTTGTGGCATAGAGGTCAGCAAGTGTCAACAGAGATTTTTTCTGCCTTGGCACTCTGCGAATCAGGGACACATGCTCGGCACGCATAGCGGAATACACCAGGATGTCATCGATGTAGACCACCACACCGTGACCAAGCATGTCCCGAAACACCTCGTTCACAAAGGACCGGAAGACTGATGGAGCGTTCATCAACCTGTACGGCATCACCATGTATTCATAATGCCCTGTGGTGGTGCTAAATGCTGTCTTCCATTCGTCCCCTTCCCGGACACGCACCAGGTTGTACGCACTCCTGAGATCTAATTCCGTGAAGAAGCGCGCCCCATGCATTGATTTGATCACCGAGGAAATTAGGGGTAGAGGATTACTATAGCGAATTGTAATTTTATTAAGTGCACGGTAATCAATGCAAGGGCGCAGACCCCCGTCTTTCTTCTTCACGAAAAATAAACTCGAGGAGGTGGGAGAAGTGGATGGACGTATGAACCCCTGATGCAGGGACTCGGAGACATATGTTTCCATAGCCTCCGTTTCAGCCTGCGACAGGGGATATACATGACTCCTGGGCGGCACAGCGTCTAACCGGAGGTTTATTGCGCAATCCCCTGGGCGATTGGGTGGTAATCTGGTCGCCTGCGTTTTGGAAAAGGCGTGCACCAAATTGAGGTATTCGGGGGGGAATGCGCACAGTGGAGGCATTGTCTGGACTTTCCACTGTGGTCGCACCAACGGAAACAGCTAGACACCTACCCTGACACTCTCGCGACCAGCCTGTGAGAGCCCTTTGTGGCCATGAAAAGGTGGGGTCGTGTAGTGCTAGCCAGGGAAGGCTCAACGCAACAGGGAAATCAGGGGACTCAATAATATGAAACGTGATTTGCTCATTATGGGTCTCCTGCGTAATCATAGTGACTGGTGCTGTAACCTCCCTAACAAAACCTGACCCTAATAGTCGATTGTCAAGTGCTTTGACGGCCAATGGAATAGACAGGGGAACCAATGTAATACGTAGACTAAGAGCTAAAGACCTGTCCATAAAGTTCCCAGCTGCGCCTGAATCTACCAGCGCCTTACACTGGGGAACTTGACGTGGTTGACGTGGATGGTTAAATGCGCAGCAGAGGGCTCTGAACGAGTGTGGGTTTGTGCTACCTGGGGTGATGCGAGAGTGCCCTGCCTGCCGCCTCCAGAACCAGAAGAACTCTGACGACATTGTGCAGCAGAATGTCCTCTTCTGCCACAAGAGTGACACTGGATCTGTCGTCCTCCGTTCTCCCGGAACGCTGCACCACCCAGCTCCATCGGAACGTGAACCGGGGTGAGGGGGGGGGGGGGAAACGGGCAGGCCCCTTCCAGGACGTCCTCTCGAAGCCAGAAGGTTGTCCAACCGGATTGCCATGTCCACCAGTTGGTCGAAGGTCAGAGTGGTATCCCGGCAGGCTAGCTCCCTTCGGACGTCCTCACGCAGGCTGCATCGGAAATGGTCAATGAGGGGCCGCTCATTCCACCCGGACCCAGCCGCTAGGGTTCTAAACTCCAGGGAAAAGTCTTGCGTGGTCCTCGTCCTCTGTCTCAGATGGAACAGACGCTAGCCCACCTCTCTTCCTTCAGTGGGATGATCAAAGACTGCATGGAAGAGGTGAGCAAACTCTCCGTAGCTGTCCAACGCGTCTCCTCCTTCACTCCAGACCGTGTTAGCCCACTCCAGGGCTATCCCTGAGAGGCAGGAGACGAGGGCGGACACCTTCTCCCGATCCGGTGGAGCAGGGCTGATGGTGTTGAAGTAGAGGTCCAGCTGCAGGAGGAAACCCTGGCAGCGGGCAGCTGTCCCGTCGTATTCCCTCGTTAGAGACAGGTGAACCCGATCCATCGCTTCGCCCAAGCTGGCTAACATGGTGGAATGCTCCCGGACCTGCTCAATGACTCCAGGCATATTCCCCGCTCCTGCTGACTCCATGCTGTTTGGGTGTGTTATTCTGTAACAGGTGAGTAGGACGGAGCCAGGCGCAGGAGGTGTGAATCTAAGAATCTGGTTTATTTGGCCAATACAGCAGTCCACAGCAATGCGTAAACCAAATACAGTGCGACTTCAATGCGTACTGGGGAAACAAAACACACCGGTGAATATCCCGGCGATAAAAGTAACATAATGCTCAACACGATCTAGCGACACCGCCACATTGAACAATAACACACAAAGACATGGGGGAGCAGAGGGAATAATTATACCGAGACTGATGAGGGGATATGCACTAGGTGTGTGTGAAAAACAAGACAAAACAAATGGAATGATGAAAAGAGGAGTGGCAGTGGCTAGAAGGCCGGTGACGACGAATGCTGAAGCCTGCCTGAACAAGGAGAGGAGGCAGCTTCGGAGGGAGTCGTGACAGATTGCCTGTGTTTTCCTAATTAAAATGACCTACAGTAGTCTCAATAGGGGTATTTATATGGAGCTTGCTGTAACTCACCAGATTGGGTTCAATTCATACACTTCACATACAAGCACTGTGTGTTGCAATATCCCTAACAATCAGGAACAGGAAACCATTTGTTAAGTTCCTTTCTATGTACTGTAGCTACTTCAGTGAAATTAGCATGTTCAAGTTCACTGAACAAGGTGGGACCAAAGAGACTGGTGGGACATACACCAGGTGTAGATACATAATACATATAGACAGGGTGAGGAGTGAAGGTGGGAGAAAGGATGAATTATATTATTTTAATCCCAGGCATGGCAGCACTACAGGCCCAACAGCACATCTTCAATAGCCCCACTGTGCCTAACGTCACGGTAACCCTCTCATTAACAACAGCCAGGCAAACAGCCCTCCTCCAAAGCACTGAAGTTCAAATATGTAATTCACAACGCTCCCCCTCTCTTTTTTCATTTTTACTGCCCCATCTGTGATATTTATTTAATGTTTCTACATCCCTTGATTTCCCCCCTCTCTCTCACACACATTCAGCATTACTCAGATTCTTCAACTCCTTTTTTCTGAATGGTCGGCTTTGAGTTTGAGGAAAAAAACAAACACTTTTCCTCTATTCCTTGTTACAATGGTGCCCTTTCACGTCCCCGGAGAGACAGAAAAGGCTTTTTCAAGGAAATGTTTTCTGTTTCCAAATGTCCCTTCACCAATGCCCAACCTCTGCCACCTACATCCTTGTCTGTTTCATTACAATGATAGTCGGCAACTATTGCCTATACTGTATGTCATGTGAATAATATATAGTGAGCTCACCAGGGGCGCAACTTTCACTGGGGACGGGGACGGGGGGTCATGTCCCCCCCACATTCTGAAATAGCATTTTTGTCCCCCACAGTTTTATCATTGCAATGTGATACAAAAAGCGGTCTGGTAGGCTGTTTGGAGTGGTCAGCTGGCTGGATTTAGGACCGCACAGACACCACCGAGTGGACAGACAGGCTGTGTGAAGGCAAAGCTTCTGGAAGGCTGAATGGACCACCACGGGAGAGTTGAGCATAGTTAATTGTGTTTGTGTTGCGCTCTTTCACCAAGTTTTAAAAGCAAGCAGAGCAGAAACTGGCTACTCTTTAGTTGAATGATGTAGCTGGCAAGGTAACTGCTATTTAATTTAACAGATTTCTTTTCTCACTATTGTTTATTCGCAGTGCTGAGCTAGTATTGTAATTCACATGTAACGTTAGCTAATGTTTCATCCCCTCTTGACTGAGTGAAATGAATAAGCTACGCTAGCTAGTAGCTACCACAGCCAGGTCAGCTTTAGCCTCTAGTTATCTGTCAGATAGCGATATGAAGTGGCTATAATTACTATCTAACAGCTGTTGTTTGTATGGACATGTTTTGTACCCTTTGTTTTGTCCCATTTCAGAAGTATATGAACTTGACTAGTTTTCGCCAGTTGTTCTACTGTTAGAGAGAGCGCTGGCCAAAAGTTGGCTAACGTTAGCTATTATTTTGCCTCAATCAAACTAGACCTGAATCAAATGATAAAACCATCGGCCAAATGATTGAAGATTGATATTCTGACGTTTTTTCAGTGCGATGTGAGTTTTAATAGTCAGTATGGCAATGTAACATTATTGATCTGTCAGTTTCCCTAGCTAATTCCCTACTTTTCACACTGACACAGTAATAAACAGCTCTAAAATTACAGGCTTCACTGTCATGGTGCACATATAGGTCTGCGCAGAACAGATTTCTTCATCCCGCTCCCGCCAGCACCCGCTGGCTTTCTGTCCGACTCCCACCCGCTACCGCAAGAACTGGTCCCAAACCCAACCGCAGTCCCGCAATGTTACTTTAGGCTATTGTGACGCAGCTCACTTGCCAGCCATGGTCCCAATTTTGCGCCCTATAGGCAATATCAAATACGCAAAAATAACTAAATTATCTGAGATTCTCACATGGCCCTTACATTGTATTACTGGCCTATATCAGCCAATATGCTAGATGTAGTTTGAAGAGAGCAGAGTTGGAGAGAATTGCACTTTCTCTTGAGCTATTTTTATAGCCTACCTTTAAGGAGTGGGAAGATTTTCAGATAGAGAAATATGGGTGATCAATATTTAGTCCTATTTCTAGGCAATGTAGTAAACATAGGCCTATTTAGGAAGTACATTTCCTTGGAAAAATAACTGCCCGTGCTTCTCCGCCCATGGAAAGGCTATAGCCTACTCTATTTAATTGAGACCACAAGCACACCTGATCTCGCAGGTATGGCCATTGAACTGGAAGCAGCAAGAATGATGACAGCAACACTTTTTACGTTTTGCATAGTCCCATAGGATATAGCCTACCTTTTAGGAGGACGATTTGCAGGCAGAGACAAATAAATGGGTAATCAATACTTATTGAAAATAAAAAGGCGCAATGCTCGCTCACCATACATACAGTATTCACCCCCCTTGGCATTTTTCCTATTTTGTTGCCTTTTGGGTTTGGGTTTGCGCCAGACATAGTGTTTTCCTTGATGGCCAAAAAGCTCAATTTTAGTCTCATCTGACCAGAGTACCTTCTTCCATATGTTTGGGGAGTCTCCCACATGCCTTTTGGCGAACACCAAACGTGTTTGCTTCTTTCTTTCTTTAAGCAATGGCTTTTTTCTGGCCACTCTTCCGTAAACCCCAGCTCTGTGGAGTGTATGGCTTAAAGTGGTCCTATGGACAGATACTCCAATCTCCACTGTGGAGCTTTGCAGCTCCTTCAGGGTTATCTTTGGTCTCTTTGTTACCTCTCTGATTAATGCCCTCCTTGCCTGGTCCGTGAGTTTTGGTGGGCGGCCCTCTCTTGGCAGGTTTGTTGTGGTGCCATATTCTTTCAATTTTTTAATAATGGATTTAATGGTGCTCCGTGGGATGTTCAAAGTTTCAGATATTTTTTTATAGCCCAACCCTGATCTGTACTTCTCCACAACTTTGTCCCTGACCTGTTTGGAGAGCTCCTTGGTCTTCATGGTGCCGCTTGCTTGGTGGTGCCCCTTGCTTAGTGGTGTTGCAGACTTTGGGGCCTTTCAGAACAGGTGTATATATACTGTGACAGATCATGTGACACTTAGATTGCACACAGGTGGACTTTATTTAACTAATTATATGACTTCTGAAGGTAATCTGTTGAACCAGATCTTATTTAGGGGCTTCATAGCAAAGGGGGTGAATACATATGCACGCACCACTTTTCCGTTATTTATTTTTTAGAATTGTTTGAAACAAGTTATTTTTTTCATTTCACTTCACCAATTTGGACTATTTTGTGTATGTCCATTACATGAAATCCAAATAAAAATCCATTTAAATTACAGGTTGTAATGCAACAAAATAGGAAAAATGCCAAGGGGGATGAATACTTTTGCAAGGCACTGTAGTAGCCTAAACTATGTGCGCGTTGTGCCTTTTCCTTTTCAATGATGATTAAATTTTTTGATTGCACTTCGACTCACGTTGGTTGAGTGCCCTCCAGTTCTTTCTATTATCAATATTTATAATAATATAATAATAATATGCCATTTAGCAGACGCTTTTATCCAAAGCGACTTACAGTCATTCATGCATACATTTTTGTGTATGGGTGGTCCCGGGGATCGAACCCACTACCTTGGCGTTACAAGCGCCGTGCTCTACCAGCTGAGCTACAGAGGACCACAATTTTATTTACAGACACTGTAGTAAACTACAGTCTAATCATATTTAAGTTAATTTCATATTCAAGTTAACTGCCACGTGATTCTCCGCCCATGTAGGCAGCCTACTCTATTTCAATGAGACCACACATACTAGGCACACTTGAACTCTCACGCCCAACTAGGAGAGGTAGGCTACTGAAGTTGAAGCAGAGAATTCTGAGTGTGTGAATAATGCGAAAAATATGTGTTTTTAATATAATAGGTAGGCTAACGCATCCAAATAATCTGTGGGACAACAAAAATATGTTTGACCGCCAGCGCCGCAATGATCCCCGCAGGAATGCAGCCCTCTAGTGCAGTCAGTACACAATACTATGCTCATGCTGTCTTAGCAGGATCAGATGGTGCCAGGGGTCCCAGGGGGGTCAGACAGCCAGGGAAGACCAGTCTACGGAGCAGTATATTAACAATATCAGTGAATGATACAAAGTTCCATCTTGAATTGATGGGTAGACCTACAGTAGCTACTGGACAGCAGCTTAAGCTTAAAGCTACAGTCTGGGATCTGGGAGTAATTGTAATTTCAACTATTGTTGGATAATATCATGTATAAATGCACACCAAGGTAATTCTTTGTCATGCGTCATTTTAGGAGGATCAGATGGTGACAGGAGTCTCATCAGGGTCAGGCAGCCAGGGAAGGCCAGTCTATGACGGAGGTGAGGTGAATTTTTGCAGATACAACCCTTTATTCTCTCTGTGCAGCAAACACTGGACAAGCCAGATGCTATTTTAAGGCAGTCTGACAAACCTCCAAAGTTGATTTCCAAACTGTATGAAGGGTTGATAGTGGCTTTTCCCGATGACACAAAACATGTGAGGAAGACCACCTGGTAGAAACTATTGATGATGATGAATGGATACAGATGTTTGAATGCCCAGTCATGTTCATATCATCTCAGACATAAATTACTGCAGTTTAAGACCATCCATAGAACATACTATATGCCAGTGAAACTGAATTACATGCACTCAGAAATGTAATTCCTCTGCTGGAGGTGTAAAACACAAAAGGGGACATATTTGCATATGTTATGGTCTTGTGAAAGCTGGCTGAATTCTGGCAAAGAGTATGTTCTTTTATCTCAGCATGTCTACAGATTATCCCTTCTCCCTGTTTTTGTTTGCTTGGAAATGTTGATACTGGAGACTGTTATCTGAAGAAACTGTGTAACCAAGCATTTATAGCGGCTAAGTAACGCATTGCCATTAATTGGAAGGTTGATCATCCTCCCACAATGTCAAGTTATGTATCATGAGATTTGATTTATTACAAGATTAAGGGTATACTGGGCGACTTTCATAAGGTCTGGATGCCTTATATGGAATACAGTTCGATAAAAGGAGTCTGTATTGAAAACATGCCCACGTCAGGGGAGATACCAATTTAGGCAATCCCTAGCTGCTGGGCTGCTCAGTCCTGGCCCTGGGGGTCTGCCGTTGTGTGGGTTGTCACTCTGGCCTTGGCCTAACACACCCGAAATAATGAATGTTTCACTAAGATCCTAAAGCTGAGTGGGGTTTGTTGGATTATTGCGCTGCAGGGTGGTGGACCACTAGGGACAGGACGGGGCGACCCAGCTATATTGTGTGCAAGTAGAAAGAGCTCTACAGTACTGTTAGTCCTATGAGATTAATGATATTTACATTTTAGTCATTTAGCAGACGCTCTTATCCAGAGCGACTTACAGTTAGTGAATACATTTTTTTTTATTATACTGGCCCCCATGGAAATCGAACCCACAACCCTGGCGTTGCAAACGCCATGCTCTATCAACTGAGCTACATCCCTGCCGGCCATTCCCTCCCCTACCCTGGACCAATTGTGCGCCGCCCATGAGTCTCCCGGTCGCGGCCGGCTAAGACAGAGCCTGGATTTGAACCAGGATCTCTAGTGGCACAGTTAGCACTGCGATGCAGTGCCTTAGACCACTGCGCCACTCAGGAGCACGATATGGAGGATTTGATGTTTCTGTGTGTCAATGTATATTTGAGGTGTATTTGGGTTTTTTGTTTAGTTTTTTGTTTCCAAACCTTTCCCTTGGGAATTAAAAAAATGTAAGGTGTGAACTGGGAAGTATATTGTGTTGGGAGAGAGTTGAGTTATTGACTAGACTGGTGGGGGTCGGGCATAGAGGCGGCTCGGGCTGGCTGACATTTGATATAGAGGATGTCTTAATAAATATATATATTTTTTTTTTACATCATTTAGCAGACGCTCTTATCCAGAGCGACTTACAGGAGCAATTAGGGTTAAGTGCCTTGCTCAAGGGCACATCGACAGATTTTTCACCTAGTCACTTAAACATGATCTCTTACCTAGCTTGATGACTGTGACTTACTTTTCTAAATAGAGACGGTATATTGGATTGTGTAAAAATTTAGAAAATGAGCTTTAGATTCTGAGGGAGGACCCAAAGACCCCGCGCCAGGTTATGTCCCCCCCACTTCTAAAACCAAAGTGGCGCCCCTGGAGCTAAACTTCCTTTCCCAGAGCATTAGGCAGCCAAAACATACCCCATTCCTGGCTTACATCCAATCGCAAAGACACACCTAAATCAATGGGTAACTTTTACCCTTTAAGATGCTAATGACATCCTTCCTCAAGAGCCAGCCCACTGACAAATCCATGCTCTGAAGTAGACCAGTAGCAAATTCCAGGGTGGCTTGTAGAGAGGACAGAAATTACCAGAGATCTTGAGTTTATTAGGATTTTTATCATAAGTCCGAATCCTATACCTACGGTGAGGTCATAGAATAGGGGCCTTAATGATGTGGTTGCTACAGCAATATTAGCGTCCGTTAGCGAAGCAGATACAGATCTTCATTTGATCACCCTGTTGCAGGATAACTTTCTACAAAAATGTCCATTAATTATAATCCACATAATAATTCACATTTCCTGTTGTTGCAGGATTATTTTCCTGCTGTAGCAAACTGGCTCAAATTAAGATCCTACATCTGAAGAAAGGTATTATAGTATCTAAAATAAATGTTTGATAAGGATATTCAGTAGGCCTGGCAAAGCCTCTATCCTGGCTGGTGTACATCCAGTAGTTACTTCACAGTCTCTAGTTCTGTGAAACATGAACAATCAAATCACTGGTAATAAGGATTCAGTCGGAGGGGAACTAAACACACCTGACACCATTCTAAAACTCAAAGTGAGTAGCCTTGGTATAAGAGCTATGTCCCTTTCAGATGGTCTGCTCTTTCTCTTAAAATCCCAGATTATGATTTAAATATGGAGATGTTGAAATCCCACTACAGTGTCAATGTCTCAAGACTCTCACTTCTCCTTGTAAAAGGGCCATGTTTTCCTGCTTACTCCAGGTTCCCTGTCCTCCAGGCTTTCATAGGATGAAGAGCACCATATGGCATTAAAAAAACTCAGTGAATGAGAG
>NW_028166093.1:0-2500 GCF_964263955.1 Coregonus lavaretus
GAGACAGAGAGGGAGGGAGAGAGACAGAGAGAGAGGGAGACAGAGAGGGAGGGAGGGAGGGAGGGAGGGAGACAGAGAGGGAGGGAGCGAGACAGAGAGGGAGGGAGCGAGACAGAGAGGGAGGGAGGGAGACAGAGAGGGAGGGAGCGAGACAGAGAGGGAGGGAGCGAGACAGAGAGGAGAGAAGAGGAAAGACAGATTACCTGATATCCCTCTATTCAGACTCTAATCACGGTACAGAGTGATGGGGAGAAGAAAAGATTAGTAGAGAGGAAAGATACAAAGAGAGAGGGATGGAGAAAAGAGATGGGGGAGAGAGAGAAAGGAGGGGGGAGTCAAACATGGACAAACACAGACAGAGAGAGGGAAAGAGAAAGAGAGAGAGAGAGAGAGAGAGAGAGAGAGAGAGAGAGAGAGAGGAGAGAGAGAGAGAGAGAGACCGAGAGAGCGAAAGAGCGAGAGACCGAGGTAGCGAGAGAGCGAGAGAGCGAGAGAGAGAGAGAGAGAGAGAGAGAGAGAGAGAGAGGGGATGGAGAAATTAATGGATTTGGAGGAGTTGAGTCGCTCGGTCAGTTGAGGTATTTCAGTCTGGAACTATTTCATTAGTATGCCATGTTTTTCTTCCTCTCCTCCTTCCTCTCCTCCTTCCTCTCCTCCTTCCTCCCCTCCTTCCTCTCCTCCTTCCTCTCCTCCTTCCTATCCTCCTTCCTCCTCCTTCTCTCTTCTCTCCTCCTCCTCTCTCCTCCATCCTCCTCACCTCCTTTATCTCCTCCTTCCTCACCTCCTTCTCTCCTGCTTCTCTCCTCCTTCTACCCTCATCCTTCCTCACCTTCTTCCCTCCTCCTTCCTCTCATCCTTCTCTCCTCCTCCCTATCCTCCTTCCTCTCCTCCTTCTCTCCTGCTTCTCTCCTCCTTCCTCTCCTCCTTCTCTCCTCCTTCCTCTCCTCCTTCTCTCCTCCTTCCTCTCCTCCTTCCTCTCTCTCTCTCTTCCTTCCTGCTTCTCTCCTTCTCTTTCCTCTTCTCTCCTTCTCTCCTCCTTCTCTCCTCCTTCTCTCCTCCTTCTTCCTCTCCTTCCTCTCTCCTCTTCTCTCCTTCCTTCCTCTCCTTCCTTCCTCTCTCCTCCTTCTCTCTCTCCTCTCCTTCCTCTCCTCCTTCCTCTCCTCCTTCCTCTCCTCCTTCTCTCTCCTCCTCCTCTCCTCTCCTCCTCTCCTCCATCCTCCTCCTCTCCTCTCCTCACCTCTCCTCGCAAGACCAGAAGGCCCCCGAGAAGCTTCCTCTCCTCCTCCCTCTCCTCCTTCCCTCCTCCTCCTCTCCTCCAACCTCCTCCTCCTTCTCTCCTCCTCCTCTCCTCCAGCCTCAACTCTCCTCCTCCTCCTCCTCCATCAGCTCTCTGCAACCCTCACTCTCTCCTGCAGCTTCTCCTCTTCGCTCTCGATCCTCCTTCTTCTAGCTCGGAGGAAGAGAAGGCGAGCGAAGAGAAGGGAAGGAAGAAGGCAGGAGCTCTCCTCTTCCTCTCCTTCTTCTCAATCCTCCTCCTCTCCTCCTTCTCCCTCCTCCTCTCTCCTTCCTCTCCTCCTTCCTCTCCCTTCCTCTCCTCCTCCCTCCTCCTCTCCTCATCATCTCTTCCTCTCCTTCTTCTCCTCCCTCCTCTCCTCCTCCTCTCCTCCATATTCTCCTCCTCCTCTCCTCCTCTCCTCCTCCTCTCCTCCTTTCTCCTCCTCCATCTTCTCCTCCTCCTCTCCTCCTCCTCTTCTCCTTTCCTCCTTCCTTTCCTCCTTCTCTCCTCCTCTCCTCCATCCTCTCCACCTCCTCTCCTCCTTCCTCTCCTCCTTCCTCTCCTCTTCTCCTCCATTTTCACCTCCTCCTTCTCTCCTCCTTCTCTCCTCCTTCCTCTTCTCCTTCCTCCCCTCCTCCTCTCCTCCTTCTCTCCTCCTTCCTCTTCTCCTTCCTCTCCTCCTTCCTCTCCTCCTCTATACTCCTTCTATACTCCTTCCTCTCCTCCTTCCTCTCCTCCTTCCTCGCCTCCTTCCTTTCCTCCTTCCTCTCCTCCTCTCCTCCTGCCTCTCCTCCTGCCTCTCCTCCTTCCTCTCCTCCTTCCTCTTTCTATCTTCCTTCCTCTCCTCCTTCCCCTCCTCCCTCTCTCCTCCTTCCTCTCCTGCTTTTCTCCTCCTCCTCTCCTCCTTCTCTCCTCCTTCCTCTCCTCCTCCTTTCCTCCTTCCTCTCCTCCTCCTTTCCTCCTTCCTCTCCTCCTTCCTCTCCTCCTTCTCTCCTCCATCCGCTCCACCTTCCTCTCCTCCTTCTTTCCTCCTTCCTCTCCTCGATTAACTCCTACTTCCTATCCTCCTTCCTCTACTCCTTCTCTCCTGTTTCTCTCCTCCTTCCTCTCCTCCTCCCTCTCCTCCTTCCTCTCCTCCTTCTCTCCTCCATCCTCTTCCCCTTCATCTCCTCTTTCTCTCCTCATTCTCTCCTCCTTCCTCTCCTGCTTCTCTACTCCTTCTTC
>NW_028166093.1:7500-24321 GCF_964263955.1 Coregonus lavaretus
GTTGGATAGAGAGAGACAGACAGTTGGATAGAGAGAGAGACAGACAGTTGGATAGAGAGAGAGACAGACAGTTGGATAGAGAGAGAGACAGACAGTTGGATAGAGAGAGAGAGACAGACAGTTGGATAGAGAGAGACAGACAGTTGGATAGAGAGAGACAGACAGTTGGATAGAGAGACATACAGACAGTTGGATAGAGAGATAGAGAGACAGAGAGTTGGATAGAGAGAGAGACAGACAGTTGGATAGAGAGAGAGACAGACAGTTGGATAGATAGAGACAGACAGTTGGATAGAGAGACAGACAGTTGGATAGAGAGAGAGACAGACAGTTGGATAGAGAGAGACAGACAGTTGGATAGAGAGACAGACAGACAGTTGGATAGAGAGATAGAGAGACAGACAGTTGGATAGAGAGAGACAGACAGTTGGATAGAGAGAGAGACAGACAGTTGGATAGATAGAGACAGACAGTTGGATAGAGAGACAGACAGTTGGATAGAGAGAGAGACAGACAGTTGGATAGAGAGAGAGAGACAGACAGTTGGATAGAGAGAGACAGACAGTTGGATAGATAGAGAGAGACAGACAGTTGGATAGAGAGAGAGACAGACAGTTGGATAGAGAGACAAACAGTTGGATAGAGAGAGAGACAGACAGTTGTATAGAGAGAGAGAGACAGACAGTTGGATAGATGGAGAGAGACAGACATTTGGATAGAGAGAGAGACAGACAGTTGGATAGAGAGAGACAGACAGTTGGATAGAGATACAGACAGACAGTTGGATAGAGAGATAGAGAGACAGACAGTTGGATAGAGAGAGACAGACAGTTGGAGAGAGAGAGAGACAGACAGTTGGATAGATAGAGACAGACAGTTGGATAGAGAGAGAGACAGACAGTTGTATAGAGAGAGAGAGACAGACAGTTGGATAGATAGAGACAGACAGTTGGATAGATAGAGAGAGACAGACAGTTGGATAGAGAGAGAGACAGACAGTTGGATAGAGAGAGAGACAAACAGTTGGATAGAGAGAGACAGACAGTTGGATAGAGAGAGAGATGGACAGTTGGATAGAGAGAGAGACAGACAGTTGGATAGAGAGAGAGAGACAGACAGTTGGATAGAGAGAGAGAGACAGACAGTTGGATAGAGAGAGAGACAGACAGTTGGATAGAAAGAGAGAGACAGACAGTTGTATAGAGAGAGAGACAGACAGTTGGATAGAGAGAGAGAGACAGACATTTGGATAGAGAGAGAGACAGACAGTTGGATAGAGAGAGAGACAGACAGTTGGATAGAGAGAGAGACAGACAGTTGTATAGAGAGAGAGACAGACAGTTGGATAGAGAGAGAGAGACAGACAGTTGGATAGAGAGAGACAGACAGTTGGATAGAGAGAGAGACAGACAGTTGGATAGAGAGAGAGACAGACAGTTGGATAGAGAGAGAGACAGACAGTTGGATAGAGAGAGAGAGACAGACAGTTGGATAGAGAGAGACAGACAGTTGGATAGAGAGAGACAGACAGTTGGATAGAGAGACATACAGACAGTTGGATAGAGAGATAGAGAGACAGAGAGTTGGATAGAGAGAGAGACAGACAGTTGATAGATGGGCAAAACTAAACATGGCGGTGTTCACCCTAGCAATCTTATTAGGATAAAGACCTCCTCCATTCCTGCCATTATTGAAAGAGATCGTGATACCTCACATCTCAAAATAGGGTTACTTAATGTTAGATCCCTCACTTCAAAGGCAGTCATAGTCAATGAACTAATCACTGATCATAATCTTGATGTGATTGGCCTGACTGAAACATGGCTTAAGCCTGATGAATTTGCTGTGTTAAATGAGGCCTCACCTCCTGGTTACACTAGTGACCATATTCCCCGTGCATCCCGCAAAGGCGGAGGTGTTGCTAACATTTACGATAGCAAATTTCAATTTACCAAAAAAAAAATGGCGTTTTCATCTTTTGAGCTTCTAGTCATGAAATCTATGCAGCCTACTCAATCACTTTTTATAGCTACTGTTTACAGGCCTCCTGGGCCATATACAGCGTTCCTCTCTGAGTTTCCTGAATTCCTATCAGACCTTGTAGTCATAGCAGATCATATTCTAATTTTTGGTGATTTTAATATTCACATGGAGAAGTCCACAGACCCACTCCAAAAGTCTTTCGGAGCCATTATCGACTCAGTGGGTTTTGTCCAACATGTCTCTGGACCTACTCACTGCCACAGTCATACTCTGGACCTAGTTTTGTCCCATGGAATAAATGTTGTAGATCTTAATGTTTTTCCACAAAATCCTGGACTATCGGACCACCATTTTATTACATTTGCAATCGCAACAAATAATCTGCTCAGACCCCAACCAAGGAGCATCAAAAGTCGTGCTATAAATTCTCAAACAACACAAAAATTCATTGATGCCCTTCCAGACTCCTTCTGCCTACCCAAGGACGTCAGAGGACAAAAATCAGTTAACCACTTAACTGAGGAACTCAATTTAACCTTGCGCAATACCCTAGATGCAGTTGCACCCCTAAAAACGAAAAACATTTGTCATAAGAAACTAGCTCCCTGGTATACAGAAAATACCCGAGCTTTGAAGCAAGCTTCCAGGAAATTGGAACGGAAATGGCGCCACACCAAACTGGAAGTCTTCCGACTAGCTTGGAAAGACAGTACCGTGCAGTACCGAAGAGCCCTCACTGCTGCTCGATCATCCTACTTTTCCAACTTAATCGAGGAAAATAAGAACAATCCAAAATTTCTTTTTGATACTGTTGCAAAGCTAACTAAAAAGCAGCATTCCCCAAGAGAGGATGGCTTTCACTTTAGCAGTGATAAATTCATGAACTTCTTTGAGGAAAAGATCATGACCATTAGAAAGCAAATTACGGACTCCTCTTTGAATCTGCGTATTCCTCCAGGGCTTAGCTGTCCTGGATCTGCACAGCTCTGCGAGGGCCTGGGATCGGGAGAGACACTTAAGTGTTTTAGTACTATATCTCTTGACACAATGATGAAAATAATCATGGCCTCTAAACCTTCAAGCTGCATACTGGATCCTATTCCTACTAAACTGCTGAAGGAGCTGCTTCCTGTGCTTGGCCCTCCTATGTTGAACATAATAAACAGCTCTCTATCCACCGGATGTGTACCAAACTCACTAAAAGTGGCAGTGATAAAGCCTCTCTTGAAAAAGCCAAACCTTGACCCGGAAAATATAAAAAACTATCGGCCTATATCGAATCTTCCATTCCTCTCAAAAATTTTTGAAAAAGCTGTTGCGCAGCAACTCACTGCCTTTCTGAAGACAAACAATGTATACGAAATGCTTCAGTCTGGTTTTAGACCCCATCATAGCACTGAGACTGCACTTGTGAAGGTGGTAAATGACCTTTTAATGGCGTCAGACCGAGGCTCTGCATCTGTCCTCGTGCTACTAGACCTTAGTGCTGCCTTTGACACCATCGATCACCACATTCTTTTGGAGAGACTGGAAACCCAAATTGGTCTACACGGACAAGTTCTGGCCTGGTTTAGATCCTACCTGTCGGAAAGATATCAGTTTGTCTCTGTGAATGGTCTGTCCTCCGACAAATCAACTGTACATTTCGGTGTTCCTCAAGGTTCCGTTTTAGGACCACTATTGTTTTCACTATATATTTTACCTCTTGGGGATGTTATTCGAAAACATAATGTTAACTTTCACTGCTATGCGGATGACACACAGCTGTACATTTCAATGAAACATGGTGAAGCCCCAAAATTGCCCTCGCTAGAAGCCTGTGTTTCAGACATAAGGAAGTGGATGGCTGAAAACTTTTTACTTTTAAACTCGGACAAAACAGAGATGCTTGTTCTAGGTCCCAAGAAACAAAGAGATCTTCTGTTAAATCTGACAATTCATCTTGATGGTTGTAAAGTCGTCTCAAATAAAACTGTGAAGGACCTCGGCGTTACTCTTGACCCTGATCTCTCTTTTGACGAACATATCAAGACTGTTTCAAGGACAGCTTTTTTCCATCTACGTAACATTGCAAAAATCAGAAATTTTCTGTCCAAAAATGATGCAGAAAAATTAATCCATGCATTTGTTACTTCTAGGTTAGACTACTGCAATGCTCTATTTTCCGGCTACCCGGATAAAGCACTAAATAAACTTCAGTTAGTGCTAAATACGGCTGCTAGAATCCTGACTAGAACCAAGACATTTGATCATATTACTCCAGTGCTAGCTTCCCTACACTGGCTTCCTGTTAAGGCAAGGGCTGATTTCAAGGTTTTACTGTTAACCTATAAAGCGTTACATGGGCTTGCTCCTACCTATCTTTCCGAGTTGGTCCTGCCGTACATACCAATACGTACGCTACGGTCACAAGACGCAGGCCTCCTAATTGTCCCTAGAATTTCTAAGCAAACAGCGGGAGGCAGGGCTTTCTCCTATAGATCTCCATTTTTATGGAACAGTCTGCCTACCCATGTGAGAGACGCAGACTCGGTCTCAACCTTTAAGTCTTTACTGAAGACTTATCTCTTCAGTAGGTCATATGATTGAGTGTAGTCTGGCCCAGGAGTGTGAAGGTGAACGGAAAGGCTGGAGCAACGAACAGCCCTTGCTGTCTCTGCCAGGCCGGTTCCCCTCTCCACTGGGGTTCTCTGCCTCTAACCCTGTTGCAGGGGCTGAGTCACTGGCTTGCTGGTGCTCTTTCATGCCGTCCCTGGGAGGGGTGCGTCACTTGAGTGGGTTGAGTTACTGACGTGATCTTCCTGTCTGGGTTGGCGCCCCCCCCTTGGTTTGTGCTGTGGTGGAGACCTCTGTGGGCTATACTCGGCCTTGTCTCAGGATTGTAAGTTGGTGGTTGGGGATATCCCTCTAGTGGTGCGGGGGCTGTGCTTTGGCGGAGTGGGTGGGGTTATATCCTTCCTGTTTGGCCCTGTCCGGGGGTTTCTTCGGATGGGGCCACAGTGTCTCCGGACCGCTCCTGTCTCAGCCTCCAGTATTTATGCTGCAGTAGTTTATGTGTCGGGGGGCTGGGGTTAGTTGGTTATACCTGGAGTACTTCTCCTGTCTTATCCAGTGTCCTGTGTGAATTTAAGTATGCTCTCTCTAATTCTCTCGTTCTCTCTTTCTCTCTGAGAACCTGAGCCCTAGGACCATACGTCAGGACTACCGGGCATGATGACACCTTGCTGTCCCCAGTCCGCCTGGCCTTGCTGCTATTCCAGTTTCAACTGTTCTGCCTGCGGCTACGAAACCCCTACCTGTCCCAGACCTGCTGTTCTCAACTCTTAATGATCGGCTATGAAAAGCCAACTGAGAGACCTGAGCCCTAGGACCATACGTCGGGACTACCGGCCGTGGTGACTCCTTGCTGTCCCCAGTCCGCCTGGCCTTGCTGCTATTCCAGTTTCAACTGTTCTGCCTGCGGTTATGGAACCCCTACCTGTCCCAGACCTGCTGTTTTCAACTCTTAATGATCGGCTATGAAAAGCCAACTGAGATTTATTCCTGATTATTATTTGACCATGCTTGTCACTTATGAACATTTTTGAACATCTTGGCATGGTTCTGTTATAATCTCCACCCGGCACAGCCAGAAGAGGACTGGCCACCCCTCATAGCCTGGTTCCTCTCTAGGTTTCTTCCTAGGTTTTCGCCTTTCTAGGGAGTTTTTCCTAGCCACCGTGCTTCTACACCTGCATTACTAGCTGTTTGGGGTTTTAGGCTGGGTTTCTGTACAGCACTTCGAGATATTAGCTGATGTAAGAAGGGCTATATAAAATAAAATTGATTGATTGATTGATAGAGAGAGAGACAGACAGTTGGATAGATAGAGACAGACAGTTGGATAGAGAGACAGACAGTTGGATAGAGAGAGAGACAGACAGTTGGATAGAGAGAGACAGACAGTTGGATAGAGAGACAGACAGACAGTTGGATAGAGAGATAGAGAGACAGACAGTTGGATAGAGAGAGACAGACAGTTGGATAGAGAGAGAGACAGACAGTTGGATAGATAGAGACAGACAGTTGGATAGAGAGACAGACAGTTGGATAGAGAGAGAGACAGACAGTTGGATAGAGAGAGAGAGACAGACAGTTGGATAGAGAGAGACAGACAGTTGGATAGATAGAGAGAGACAGACAGTTGGATAGAGAGAGAGACAGACAGTTGGATAGAGAGACAAACAGTTGGATAGAGAGAGAGACAGACAGTTGTATAGAGAGAGAGAGACAGACAGTTGGATAGAGAGAGACAGACAGTTGGATAGATAGAGAGAGACAGACAGTTGGATAGAGAGAGAGACAGACAGTTGGATAGAGAGAGACAGACAGTTGGATAGAGAGACAGACAGACAGTTGGATAGAGAGATAGAGAGACAGACAGTTGGATAGAGAGAGACAGACAGTTGGATAGAGAGAGAGACAGACAGTTGGATAGATAGAGACAGACAGTTGGATAGATAGAGAGAGACAGACAGTTGGATAGAGAGAGAGACAGACAGTTGGATAGAGAGAGAGACAGACAGTTGGATAGAGAGAGACAGACAGTTGGATAGAGAGAGAGACGGACAGTTGGATAGAGAGAGAGACAGACAGTTGGATAGAGAGATAGACAGACAGTTGGATAGAGAGAGAGAGACAGACAGTTGGATAGAGAGAGAGACAGACAGTTGGATAGAAAGAGAGAGACAGACAGTTGTATAGAGAGAGAGACAGACAGTTGGATAGAGAGAGAGAGACAGACATTTGGATAGAGAGAGAGACAGACAGTTGGATAGAGAGAGAGACAGACAGTTGGATAGAGAGAGAGACAGACAGTTGTATAGAGAGAGAGACAGACAGTTGGATAGAGAGAGAGAGACAGACAGTTGGATAGAGAGAGACAGACAGTTGGATAGAGAGAGAGACAGACAGTTGGATAGAGAGAGAGACAGACAGTTGGATAGAGAGAGAGACAGACAGTTGGATAGAGAGAGAGAGACAGACAGTTGGATAGAGAGAGAGACAGACAGTTGGATAGAGAGACAGACAGTTGGATAGAGAGAGAGACAGACAGTTGGATAGAGAGACAGACAGTTGGATAGAGAGAGAGACAGACAGTTGGATAGAGAGAGACAGACAGTTGGATAGAGAGAGAGAGACAGACAGTTGGATAGAGAGAGACAGACAGTTGGATAGATAGAGACAGACAGTTGGATAGAGAGACAGACAGACAGTTGGATAGAGAGAGAGAGAGACAGACAGTTGGATAGAGAGAGAGACAGACAGTTGGATAGAGAGAGAGACAGACAGTTGGATAGAGAGAGAGACAGACAGTTGGATAGAGAGAGAGACAGACAGTTGGATAGAGAGAGAGACAGTTGGATAGAGAGAGAGACAGACAGTTGGATAGAGAGAGAGACAGACAGTTGGATAGAGAGAGAGAGACAGACAGTTGGATAGAGAGAGAGACAGACAGTTGGATAGAGAGAGAGAGAGAGAGACAGACAGTTGTATAGAGAGATAGAGACAGACAGTTGGATATAGAGTGAGAGACAGACTGTTGGATAGAGAGAGAGAGAGACAGACAGTTGGATAGAGAGAGAGAGACAGACAGTTGGATAGAGAGAGAGACAGACAGTTGGATAGAGAGAGAGAGACAGACAGTTGGATAGAGAGAGAGACAGACAGTTGGATAGAGAGAGAGACAGACAGTTGGATAGAGAGAGAGAGACAGACAGTTGGATAGAGAGAGAGACAGACAGTTGGATAGAGAGAGAGACAGACAGTTGGATAGAGAGAGAGAGACAGACAGTTGGATAGAGAGAGAGACAGACAGTTGGATAGAGAGAGAGAGAGAGACAGTTGGATAGAGAGACAGACAGACAGTTGGATAGAGAGAGAGACAGACAGTTGGATAGAGAGAGAGAGAGAGACAGACAGTTGGATAGAGAGAGAGACAGACAGTTGGATAGAGAGAGAGACAGACAGTTGGATAGAGAGAGAGAGAGACAGTTGGATAGAGAGAGAGACAGACAGTTGGATAGAGAGAGAGAGAGAGACAGACAGTTGGATAGAGAGAGAGACAGACAGTTGGATAGAGAGAGAGACAGACAGTTGGATAGAGAGAGAGACAGACAGTTGGATAGAGAGAGAGAGACAGACAGTTGGATAGAGAGAGAGACAGACAGTTGGATAGAGAGAGAGAGACAGACAGTTGGATAGAGAGAGAGACAGACAGTTGGATAGAGAGAGAGAGACAGACAGTTGGATAGAGAGAGAGAGAGACAGTTGGATAGAGAGAGAGAGACAGACAGTTGGATAGAGAGAGAGAGAGAGAGAGAGAGAGAGAGAGAGAGAGAGAGTGGGGGAAGGACAGAGAGAGACAGAGAGAGAGAGACAGACAGTTGGATAGAGAGAGAGACAGACAGTTGGATAGAGAGAGAGACAGACAGTTGGATAGAGAGAGAGACAGACAGTTGGATAGAGAGAGAGACAGACAGTTGGATAGAGAGAGAGACAGACAGTTGGATAGAGAGAGAGACAGACAGTTGGATAGAGAGAGAGACAGACAGTTGGATAGAGAGAGAGAGAGACAGTTGGATAGAGAGAGAGAGAGAGACAGACAGTTGGATAGAGAGAGAGAGAGAGAGAGAGAGACAGACAGTTGGATAGAGAGAGAGAGAGAGAGAGAGAGAGCAAAGGCACAGTACAATATGACCCTCTTATCCATTGGGTTCATACTGTATAATTGTTAGTGCTGTCAGTCCCACTGTCTACCACCATACACTTTACTCTATATATAGACAGCTAGCTAGCAGAGAGCAGACCATACATTCTTAGCTATAGTTATGTGTACTAATTTGTGCGATATGATTATACAGACTGCTAACGTATTATAGATGATCTGCGATATGATTATGCAGTAGCCCTTTACTGCAGTCAAATTACCAAATCGCCCTTTAGTGGCCTCATGGGTGGAATGTTATTAACATCTTTCATAATTTCATAATTAATAAACATTAATTATGTGTTTCTATGTCAAACGGTTTTGTTGTTTTTCAGTCTTCTGTGATGTATGTAAAGTGTAATATTGGGATGCAAACTCAAAATGGAATACATTTCAAATATATATCTGACATGGTACAGGTGTCTTCTTTTTTTAAAGCCTATAACCATGTGTGTGATGTGTATACTTTTGTTTCAAAGTAGATTTGTTTAAGACTATTAAGAAGCACTCTGTGTGACCCTGATTTAGCCCACTGCAGCAAAGGGGGAGAGCAGAAAACTCACCATCATCATTTCACACATACAGGAACCACAGCTATGAATGTTTCATATGCTTAATTAGCTAGCAGTCTCCCAACCTCTATTCTTTCCTGTCTTTCTTAATCTCTATCCCTCCTCCTCCTCTCTCTCTCTCCCTCTCTCTCTCTCTCTCTCCCTCTCTCTCTCTCTCTCTCTCCCTCTCTCTCCTCTTTCTTTCCTCCCTCTCTCTCTCGCTCTCTCTCTCTCACGCTCTCTTCTCTCTCTCTCTCTCTCACTCTCTCTCTCTCTCTCTCTTGTCCCTCTCTCTCTCTCTCTCTCTCTCTCTCTCTCTCTCTCTCTCTCTCTCTTTGTCCCTCTCTCTCTTTGTCCCTCTCTCTCTCTTTCTCCCTCTCTCTCTCTCTCTCTCTCTCTCTCTCTCTCTCTCTCTCTCTCTCCTCTCCCTCTCTCTATCTCTCTCTCTCTCTCTCTCCTCTCTCTCTCTCTCTCTCTCTCTCTCTCTCTCTCTCTTCTCTCTCTCTCTCGCCTCCTCTCTCTCTCTCTCTCTCTGTGTCTGCATTCATGCATTCTTATGTGTGGACTATATTTCACATCATCTACAAATATTATTAAATGTACATTGTTAAACGATGTTTACTTTCCCTCTCTCCCTCCTTCCCTCCCTCCCACATGCAAAACAAACATATAAAAACATATTCAATTAATTAATATTTCACATAACTTTCCCTCTCTCTCTCTCTCTCTCGCTCTCTCTCTCACTCTCTCTCTCTCTCTCTCTCTCTCTCATCTCTCTCCTCTCTCTCTCTCTACGTCTCTACATCTCTCTCTCTCTCTCTCTCTCTCTCTGTCTCTCTCTCTCTCTCTCTCTCTCTCTCTACATCTCTACATCTCTCTCTCTCTCTCTCTCTCTCTCTGTCTCTCTCTCTCTCTCTCTCTCTCTTCCCCCCCCTCTCTCTCTCTCTCTCTCTCTCCTCTCTCTCTCTCTCTCATCTCTCGCTCTCTCTCTCTCTCTCTCTCTCAGACCAACATCCCCTTCCTCCAGAATGTGCTGAGTAATCACCAGTTTCTACACAGTACAGTGGACACTCAGTTTTAGACGAGAACCAGACCTGTTTATCATGAAGCCAGTCCAGAACAGAGCACAGAAACTACTGCACTACCTGGGTACCAACACAACTTTACTTGGCTCCTCTCCAATGAGTTGTTATTCCACTGTTATTCTGCTTCTGTTTGCTCTTTGGGCTTTAGGCCAGGTAACTGTTATTCTGCTTCTGTTTGCTCTTTGGGCTTTAGGCCAGGTAACTGTTATTCTGCTTCTGTTTGCTCTTTGGGCTTTAGGCCAGGTAACTGTTATTCTGCTTCTGTTTGCTCTTTGGGCTTTAGGCCAGGTAACTGTTATTCTGCTTCTGTTTGCTCTTTGGGCTTTAGGCCAGGTAACTGTTATTCTGCTTCTGTTTGCTCTTTGGGCTTTAGGCCAGGTAACTGTTATTCTGCTTCTGTTTGCTCTTTGTGACTGCTGCTGATGTTAAACGGCTTCATAAATACATTTTTGAGTGATGATTTTTTTTGGGATTGATTGATTTGCAATCCCAGTCTTGGAACTTGACCCCTGACCTCTGTATGTGTCTCCTCTTCAGGTCATGTGATGGTGAATGGACCAACCACACCCATCCCTGTCAAGGCTAAGCCCTCCTCCATCGACCCAGTCATCCCCACTGTACCCATGGGTGGGTCAAGCAACACTCTGCCAATAAGAGAACTGAATCAACATCAACATCCAACAGTGTTGATTTAATCCAATTTGAGAACAGATTTGACTTTCCATACAATTAATTTACAATGCACACGTCATACAGTAACACACACACGTACTCAATACAAATCAAATCAAGTTTATTGGTCGCGTACACAGATTTGTAGATGTTATGGCAGGTACAGCGAAATGCTTGTGTTTCTGGCTCCAACAGTGCAGTAATACCTAGCTAAATGCTTGTGTTTCTAGCTCCAACAGTTCAGTAATACGTATCTAAATGCTTGTGTTTCTGGCTCCAACAGTTCAGTAATACGTATCTAAATGCTTGTGTTTCTAGCTCCAACAGTTCAGTAATACGTATCTAAATGCTTGTGTTTCTAGCTCCAACAGTTCAGTAATACCTAGCTAAATGCTTGTATTTCTAGCTCCAACAGTTCAGTAATACCTAGCTAAATGCTTGTGTTTCTAGCTCCAACAGTTCAGTAATACGTATCTAAATGCTTGTGTTTCTGGCTCCAACAGTGCAGTAATACCTAGCTAAATGCTTGTGTTTCTGGCTCCAACAGTGCAGTAATACCTAGCTAAATGCTTGTGTTTCTAGCTCCAACAGTACAGTAATACCTAGCTAAATGCTTGTGTTTCTAGCTCCAACAGTTCAGTAATACCTAGCTAAATGCTTGTGTTTCTGGCTCCAACAGTTCAGTAATACGTATCTAAATGCTTGTGTTTCTAGCTCCAACAGTGCAGTAATATCTAGCTAAAGGCTTGTGTTTCTAGCTCCAACAGTTCAGTAATACGTATCTAAATGCTTGTGTTTCTAGCTCCAACAGTTCAGTAATACCTAGCTAAATGCTTGTGTTTCTAGCTCCAACAGTACAGTAATACCTAGCTAAATGCTTGTGTTTCTAGCTCCAACAGTACAGTTATACCTAGCTAAATGCTTGTGTTTCTAGCTCCAACAGTTCAGTAATACGTATCTAAATGCTTGTGTTTCTAGCTCCAACAGTGCAGTAATATCTAGCTAAATGCTTGTGTTTCTAGCTTCAACAGTTCAGTAATATCTATCTAAATGCTTGTGTTTCTAGCTCCAACAGTTCAGTAATACATATCTAAATGCTTGTGTTTCTAGCTCCAACAGTTCAGTAATACCTAGCTAAATGCTTGTGTTTCTAGCTCCAACAGTTCAGTAATACCTAGCTAAATGCTTGTGTTTCTAGCTCCAACAGTTCAGTAATACGTATCTAAATGCTTGTGTTTCTAGCTCCAACAGTTCAGTAATACCTAGCTAAATGATTGTGTTTCTAGCTCCAACAGTTCAGTAATACCTAGCTTAAATGCTTGTGTTTCTAGCTCCAACAGTTCAGTAATACCTAGCTTAAATGCTTGTGTTTCTAGCTCCAACAGTTCAGTAATACCTAGCTAAATGCTTATGTTTCTAGCTCCAACAATTCAGTAAAAAAACAAAGAATACACACATAATCCAGAAGAAAAAAATCAGTTTTATAGGATGAGCCTTGACTAGAATACAGTATATCCATATGAAGTGGACAGCAGTAGTTATATAGGATGAGCCATGACTAGAATACAGTATATCCATATGAAGTGGACAGCAGTAGTTATATAGGATGAGCCATGACTAGAATACAGTATATCCATATGAAGTGGACAGCAGTAGTTATATAGGATGAGCCTTGACTAGAATACAGTATATCCATATGAAGTGGACAGCAGTAGTTATATAGGATGAGCCTTGACTAGAATACAGTATATCCATATGAAGTGGACAGCAGTAGTTATATAGGATGAGCCATGACTAGAATACAGTATATCCATATGAAGTTGGTGAAACAGTACGTAAACATATTATAGTGACCAGTGTTCATTGACTTTATGTACATAGGGCAGCAGTCTCTAATTTTCAGGGCAGGGTACTGGGCTGATGCCAGCTGGTGATAGCTGTTTAACAGTCTGATGGCCTGGAGATACAAGCTGTTACTCAGTCTCTCGGTCCCAGCTTTGATGCATCTGTACCGACCTCGCCTTCTGGATGACAGCGGAGTGAACAGGCCGTGGCTTGGGTGGCTGAGGTCCCTGATGATCTTCTAGGCCTTCCTGTGACACCTGGAGGGCAGGCAGTGTGCCCCCGGTGATGCGTTGGGCTGACCGCACCACCCTCTGCAGAGCTCTGTGGTTGCGCACGGTGCAATTGCCGTACCAGGCGGTGATACAGCCCGACAGGATGCTCTTGATGGTGCATCTGTAGAAGTTCACGAGGGTCTTAGGGGGCCAAGCCGAATTTCTGCAGCCTCCTGAGGTTGAAGAGGTGCTGTTGCGTCTTCTTCAGCACGCTGTCTGTGTGAAGGGACCATTTCAGGTCGTCAGTGATGTGCACACCAAGGAACTTGAAGCTTTTGACCCTCTCCACTGCGGCCTCGTTGATGTGGATGGGGCGTGCTTTCTCTGCTGTCTCCTGAAGTCCAACGATCAGCTTCTTCATTTTGTTGATGTTGAGGGAGAGGTTATTTTACCTGCCACTACTCCGCCAGGGCTCTCGCCTCCTCCTTGTAGGCTGTGCATCATTGTTGGTAATCAGGCCTACCACTGTTGTGTCATCAGCAAACTTGATAATTGAGTTGGAGTGCAGTCATGGGGGAACAGGGAGTACAGGAGGTGGCTGAGCGCGCCTGGCGGAGGTGTTGTTGCCTATCTTCACCACTTGGGGGCGGCCCGTCAGGAAGTCCAGGACCCAGTTGCACATGGAGGGGTTCAGACCCAGGGCCCTGAGCTTAGTGATGAACTTGGAGGGTACTATGGTGTTGAAGGCTGAGCTGTAGTCAATGAACAGCATTCTTACATAGGTATTTCTCTTGTCCGGGTGGGATAGGGCAGTGTGCAGTGGATCATACGTGGATCTGTTGGGGCGGTATGCGAATTGTAGTGGGTCTAGGGTGTTGGGTAAGGTGGAGGTGATATGGTCCTTAACTAGACACCTCAAAGTACTTCAAGATGACAGAAGTGAGTGCTACAGAGCGATAGTCATTTAGTTCCGTTACCTTCACTTTCTTGGGTACAGGAACAATGGTGGATATCTTTAAGCAAGTGGGGACAACAGACACCAGCTGGTCTGCACATGCTCTGAGGACGCGGTATGGGATGCTATCTGGGTCAGCAGCCTTGCGAGGGTTAACACGCTTAAATGACTTACTCACGTCAGCCAAGACGAACGAGAGCACATAGTCCTCGTGAGCGTCGGGGGGCCTGCGTCGGCAGCTCGATGTTGTTTTCCCCCGAATCGGGCGAAGAACGTTTTTAGCTTTTCCGGGAGCGAGGAGTCTGTGTTCGCGACGTGGCTGGCATTCCCTTTAAAATCCGTGATTGTCTGGAGTCCCTGCCACATACGTCTCATGTCTGAGCTGTTGATTTGTAACACTTTGTCCCTGTACTGTCGTTTTGCCTCTTTGATTGCCTTACGGAGGTCATAGCTGGTCTGTTTGTTCACGTCCATGTACCCAGTCAACTTGCCGTGGTTAAATGTGGTGGTTCGCGCTTTCAGTTTTGCGTGAATATTGCCATCTATCCACAGTTTTTGGTTTGGATAAGTTCTAAACCTCACTGTAGGAACAACATCCTCTATGCACTTCCTGATTAACCAAGTCACGAGTCAGTGTATACTGGGAAATGTTCTGAGGCAACCCAAAACATTTCCCAGTCCGCATGATCAAAACAATTTTGAAGCATAGATTCCGATTGGTCAGACCAACGTTGAACAGTCCTTACCATGGGAGCTTCCTGTTAAAGTTTTTTACCTATAGGTGGGCAGCAGCAGAATGGAGGAGTGATCTGATTTGCCGAAGTGAGGGCAGGGGAGGGCCTTGTAGCTGTCCCGGAAGGGAGAGTAGTAATGATCCAGGGTCCGTGTTGTGTGTGTAGCACAGGAGATGTGTTGATAGAATATCGGTAGCGTTTTCCTCAGATTTCTTTTAATAAATATCCCCAGCTACAATAAATGCGGCCTCAGTATATGCGGTTTTCCAGTTTGCACAAAGTCCAGTGTAGTTCCTTGAGAGCGGTTGTGGTGTCGGCTTTGGGGGTATAGCCGTGGGAAGATATTTTGGAGGGGGTTGAAAACAATCAACTTTCTAATAATATATTTGCATGCTAAAAATAAAATAAAATTCCTAATGTGATTAGTTTTAAGTTTAATTTAACAATAGGACAAGATTCGATAACAGTAGTCACTGCAGCCTGCGTGGCAATAGTCCTAGCTGATTACTGAGATGTGGCTCTACGTAAAAAAAAGCAATGCGCTTAAAGTATTTGTGAAGATAATGTGTCTTGAGTAGCATTTGAAATGTTGAGACAAGAAGAAGGGGGAGGGGTGTGAGGTGAAGATACTGGCATGTCTCGCTCCAGAATCCGCTTTAGCTCGCCTGAATGCGCTGCGCTGTCTCCCGCCAATTCTCGTGCATTTATTGTTTTTATTGTGTTTCAATGTTTGCCTTTTGATTGTTTATTTTTAATAATAGTTAATATAATAATATAATATAATATAATATAATATAATATAATATAATAGTTAATCCCCATCATTTGGTTACATTAATTTCTGTTAATGAATGGATTATTAATTAGGCCTACAATCATTTACCGTTTTCATTCTCGGAGTGGGGTACGTTGTTTGCAGAGTTCACAACCGGCTAGACTTGTTAGAAACAAGTTTTGGTTTATTTCATAACCATCGTTTACGAGTTTTGTCAAATGTTTCAATGTATTTTTGTTTGGAGTGCTCCATGTGAGCAATGAGCACGTGTCTGGTTTCTCTGTCTTCTTAATGTTGACAGAGCACACCGCATCGAATTAGGCTAACTGGTCTGCTGCGTGCAAATGTAGGAAAGTGCCCATTTGGGGATGTCTGATTTCTGATTGTCTGAACTCATCACCGCTAATAAGCCATGTCGTCCTCACCTCACACAGTAAGTTAACTAAATCAGTATGAAAAACCAAAAAAAAAATCCATTGTGAATGATAATAGTTCCTCACAGTATTTGAAAACTCTTTCCAACACTCTCCCCCTCGATAATCACTAGGCATCAGTGTGAAAGAGCAAAATGTAATGTTCTAAGGATCCCATTTATACGTCACAAAATACCTGAACACATTTCCCTCTGAGCAAAAACAGCTGTGTCTGTCCCGAGCTCACTGGAGCGGGGAAACTCTGAGGGCCCAGAATAGGCTAGTTGATACGATGTTGCAAGTTTGCTAGCGACAGCTTGGGGCGGACACTCACCAGTTGATTGATTTGATAGGCTACAATGTTGCACTACACTCGCGATAGCTCAAGATGGATAGAAAGAGATGCAAACAGGCGGAGTAGAGAGATGAATGTGATCGAAAGAACCTGCATTTTCATCAGGATATTTTCAAGTTTTTATCTGTCGGCTTTACGTATTTATACTTAGTTGACAATTGAAGTTATAGTCCCACTGCTACATTGGCCTAGTTATAGTCCCACTGCTACATTGGCCTAGTTATAGTCCCACTGCTACATTTTCCTAGTTATAGTCCCACTGCTACATTGGCCTAGTTATAGTCCCACTGCTACATTGGCCTAGTTATAGTCCCACTGCTACATTGTCCTAGTTATAGTCCCACTGCTACATTGGCCTAGTTATAGTCCCACTGCTACATTGGCCTAGTTATAGTCCCACTGCTACATTGGCCTAGTTATAGTCCCACTGCTACATTGGCCTAGTTATAGTCACACTGCTACATTGGCCTAGTTATAGTCCCACTGCTACATT
>NW_028166092.1:0-47724 GCF_964263955.1 Coregonus lavaretus
ATAGTGGATGCTATGCGATGTCTTAAAGACATTATGGATAAAGAATAGAAAAAGTGCATTGTAAAAGTCTGTGTCTGTGGTATGGCAGTTCTCTGACACTTACTAAGGCTTGGAATAAAACGTCTCCCTGACACAATGTGTTTCCTAGGAAGATGTTCTGTGCACACTTTCCTATCTCTCCTGTAATGTAATGTCATGTCATGTCATGTCATGTAATTCTGTTCTATTCTACTCTTGTTCTATTCTACTCTGTTCTGTTGTATTCTATTCTGTGCTGCAGAGCTGTCCTTGTCTTGCCCCCACTAGAGGTCCTCTCTGTACAGAGAGACCGTCTGCAGCAACAGATGTTGATGTGATGCGCATCCAGTCCATATCTGTCTGCTTCTCCCTGGCTTCATTCCATCTCTACTTTACTGGTTAATGTTCTGTCAAAATGTGATTGTTTTTATGTCTGTTGAAGGTGGACAACTGGTAGCCTATATAGGCCGACTACTCACTGCCTGAACACTGTGTTGGATTTTTTTTTTTTCTGTACAATGACTGAAACCAATATAATATAAATTGTGTGACTGAGTATCTAGAAATATGATACGAGCCCACAAAGATTAGTAAAATCATGTCTGGATGATAAAAAATGCTTACACTAGCACCTAGTTAATTCTTACACATAGCGATTGGCCCAACTGTCTATCTATACTGCATGGCTCTGGAGTAGCCTAACCACCCCTCTAGTTGATTCAGAACCTAGGTAGAGCTATGACCACCTAGTTGATGTAAAAACATAGATTCTGCTTCATCTGTCACTGTCCAAGACTACTGCAGTTGTCACGAATTCAGCCGAGGCTGCCCCTCCTCCTTGCTCGGGCAGGTTTCGGTGTTCGTCGTCACCGGCTCACTAGCCCACTACCGCTCCATTTATCATCACTCCATTTGTCTTGTCTTGTCAATTACACACACCTGGTGCTCATTCCCTCATTAGTCTGTGTATAAGTGTTCCGCCTGCCCCCCTTGTCCTCTGTGAGTGATTGTTCGTTGTGAGAGTGAGTAGTTCGGTTGAGCTACTCTTTACTTGTATGCAGCCGAGGTTGATTTTCCCTTGTGCTAGTTTCCTTCTGCCGTTATTATGCGCTACGTTATTGGACACTGAATAAACTCTTGATTTCGGTGTTTTACCTCCTGCGCCTGACTCCGTCATTCACACCTCATCACAGCAGTATTCAGCATCGTTATATGTCACTGTCCAAGACTACTGCAGTATTCAGCATCATTATCTTTCACTATCCAAGACTACTGCATTATTAAGCATCATTATATGTCACTGTCCAAGACTACTGCAGTATTCAGCATCATTATCTTTCACTATCCAAGACTACTGCATTATTAAGCATCATTATATGTCACTGTCCAAGACTACTGCAGTATTCAGCATCATTATATGTCACTGTCCAAGACTACTGCAGTATTCAGCATCATTATCTGTCACTGTCTGCATGTCTGTCTGTCTGCCTGTCTGTCTGCCTGTCTGTCTGCATGTCTGTCTGTCTGTCTGTCTGTCTGTCTGTCTGTCTGTCTGTCTGTCTGTCTGTCTGTCTGTCTGTCTGTCTGTCTGTCTGTCTGTCTGTCTGTCTGTCTGTCTGTCTGTCTGTCTGTCCTCTAGCTGGTCTCTGGTTCCCTTTCTCCCATACCTCAACACACACAGACACACACACACACACAGACACACACACACACAGACACACACACACACACAGACACACACACACACACAGACACACACACACACACAGACACACACACACACACACAGACACACACACACACACAGACACACACACACACACACAGACACACACACACACACACACACACACACACACACACAGACACACACACACACACACACACACACACACACACACACACACACACACACAGACACACACACACACACACAGACACACACACACACACACACACACACACACACACACACACACACAGACACAGACACACACACAGACACACACACACACACAGACACACACACACACACACACACACAGACACACACACACACACACAGACACACACACACACACACACACAGACACACACACACACACACACAGACACACACACACACACACACACACACACACACACACACAGACACACACACACACACACACACACAGACACACACACACACACACACACACACACACACACACACACAGACACAGACACAGACACACACACACACACACACACACACACACAGACACACACACACACACACACACACACACACACACACACACACACACACAGACACACACACACACACACACACACACACACAGACACAGACACACACACACACACACACACACACAGACACAGACACACACACACACACACACACACAGACACACACACACACACACACACACACACACACACACACAGACACAGACACACACACACACACACACACACACACACACACACACACACACACACACACACACACACACACACACACACACACACACACACACAGACACACACACACACACACACACACACACACACACACACACACACACACACACACACACACACACACACACAGACACACACACACACACACACACACACACACACACACACACACACACACACAGACACACACACACACACACACACACACACACACACACACACAGACACACACACACACACACACACACACACACACACACACACACAGACACACACACACACACACACACACACACACACACACACACACACACACACACACACACACACACACAACATAAACACACACACACAGAGAACATACACAACACACAAACACGGCCACTCTTCGCCGCATGATCTCAGTGATATGGATCTGTCCCGCTGAGAGTCCTGGGCGGGTGGGCTGGCTGTGCTGCATAGCACTCTGGGTAGGATCACTTACACCTTACTGGAAAGCAACAGAGTATATAAAAGTGTGAAGGATGGCATGCTGGGTAGGGGCTGGGGGTCAGAGTGTGTGTGTGTGTGTGTGTGTGTGTGTGTGTGTGTGTGGTGTGCGCATGTGTGTGTGTGTGGTGTGTTCATGTGTGTGTGTGTGTGAGAGAGAGGGGCAGCGGAGACTCCACGGACTGCCTCTCATCTCACCTCTGAAGCACACCAGCCAATATCCACTGCTGAGAAAAATCTCATACAGTATCTAAACCAAATACCCACCACAGAGCCAATATCCACTCCTAAAAGAGAGTGTGATGCCGTATCTAAACCGGGGGGGCCGCAGTCGGTCTTCAACGAGGTCCGAAAGGCTGCACTGAAAATTGGTTACATTTCCTCGCCGTAAAAATGAAAATCCTCTAACCATCGTTTTTGCCATTTTTTGATGCTCCCTGACTGTCTAGCTATAATTTAGGTGATTATTAGCGAGCTGGACACAGTCAATAAACGGTATGACTGGAGGTCCATTATTATTTCTACACAGTTTCCATTTGGTTTTAGTCATTTTAAAGTATATTGAAATGTTTTACTCAAACCACCTGTGGGCCGGATTGGCCCCCTTTGACATCCCTGATCTAAATACCCACCACAGAGCCAATATCCACGTGTGTTCTGACCAAGAAAAACTCTGGGCTCTGTCTCTTCTCTAAAACTTCTCCTAGACCTAGGGTACCTAATCCTAATACCCAGATAGAAGACAAGGCTTTGCTACCAAATTACACCTGACCTTTCATAATCAGAGAGAGAAAGAGAGAGAGATAGAGAGAGAGAAGAGAGAGAGAGAAGAGAGAAGAGCGAGAGAGAGCGAGAGAGGGAGAGAGAGAGAGAGAGAGAGAGAGGGGGGGGGGGGAGAGAGAGAGAGAGAGAGAGAGAGAGAGAGAGAGAGAGAGAGAGAAAGAGAGAGGGGGGAAGCGAGAGAAAGAGAGATAGAGATAGAGATTGACAGAGTTCCCTCCAGCCCACTTCTCCACTTCAGCTGATTAGCTATTTGCCAGTATAATCACTTCACTGCCAGCCCCTGCTCTGAGCCAATCCCTTTGGTGACGATGGTAACAGAAGATTCAACCTGTTCTGGTATGTCTTCCTCTCCCATTCTCCACAGGGCTATGATGTTGTATCTATATAGCCATACTTACACTAACGTTACCAGTCAAACGTTTGGACACACCTACTCATTCAAGGGTTTTTCTTTATTTTTACTATTTTCTACATTGTAGAATAATAGTGAAGACATCAAAACTATGAAATAACACATATGTAGTAACCAAAAAAGTGTTAAACAAGTCAAAATATATTTGAGATTTGAGATTCTTCAAATAGCCACCCTTTGCCTTGATGACAGCTTTGCACACTCTTGGCATTCTCTCAACCAATCCAGTCTCTGCTGTAGCCGGCTGCAACCGGGAGACCAATGGGGCGGCGCACAATTGGCCCAGCCTCGTCCAGGGTAGGGGAGGGAATGGCCGGCAGGGAGGTAGCTCAGTTGGTAGAGCATGGCGTTTGCAACGCCAGGGTTGTGGGTTCGATTCCCACGGGGGGCCAGTATGAAAAAACAAAAAAAGAATAATGTATGCACTAACTGTAAGTCGCTCTGGATAAGAGCGTCTGCTAAATAATGTAACATGTAAAAATGTAAATGTAAACCAGCTTCATGAGGTAGTCACCTGGAATGCATTTAAATTAACAGGTGTGCCTTGTTAAAAGTTAATTTGTGGAATTTCTTTCCTTCTTAATGTGTTTGAGACAATCAGTTGTGTGGGGGTATACAGAAGATAACCCTATTTGGTAAAAGACCAAATCCATATTATGGCAAGAACAGCTCAAATAAGCAAAGAGAAACGACAGTCCATCATTACTTTAAGACATGAAGGTCAGTCAATACGCAACATTACAATAACTTTGAACGTTTCTTCAAGTGCAGTCGCAAAAACCATCAAGCACTATGATGAAACTGGCTCTCATGAGGACCACCACAGGAATGGAAGACCCAGAGTTACCTCTGCTGCAGAGGATAAGTTCATTAGAGTTATCAGCCTCAGACATTCCAGCTCAAATAAATGCTTCACAGAGTTCAAGTCACAGACACATCTCAACATCAACTGTTCAGAGGGGACTGTGTGAATCAGGCCTTCATGTTCGAATTGCTGCAAAGAAACCACTACTAAAGGACACCAATAAGAAGAAAAGACCTGCTTGGGCCAAGAAACAAGAGCAATGGACATTAGACCGGTGGAAATGTGTCCTTTGGTCTGGAGTCCAAATTGGAGATTTTTGGTTCCAACCGCCGTGTCATTGTGAGACGCAGAGTAGGTGAACGGATGATCTCTGCATGTGTGGTTCCCACCATAAAGCATGGAGGAGGTGTGATGCTGTGGGGGTGCTTTGCTGGTGACACTGTCTGTGATTTATTTAGAATTCAAGGCACACTTAACCAGCATGGCTACCACAGCATTTTGCAGCGATACGCCATCCCATCTGGTTTGGGCTTAGTGGGACTATCATTTCTTTTTCAACAGGACAACAGGACAATGACCCAACACACCTCCAGGGAGAGTGATGGAGTGCTGCATCAGATGACCTGGCCTCCACAATAGTTTTGATGTCTTCACTATTATTCTACAATGTAGAAAATAGTAAAAAAAATTAAGAAAAACCCTTGAATGAGTAGGTGTGTCCAAACTTATGACTGGTGACGTACGTCAACATTTGTCACAAAGTGCTTTACATACCCTTAACGCTTAACAATTTCACTTGGGGAAAATGAGAAAGGAGAATGAAAACATTAACAACAGGCAGTTCCATAGTTAGTGTATCTCCTATTCTGACTTCGTCAGCCTTCAACTTCCCCTTCATTTCCATAGTAAACACATTATACCGTGTGACGGGGAACCATAAGGGTCTAATGAGCGAAACGGAGCAAGACTTAGCCATTTCTGTTGTGATTGCATTTTCCCAAAGAAAAAAAAAAGCCTTAGAAATGCACTTCTCCACAAAACAAATGCAACCAGATTGCTATGACATGGGCATAATCGTCTCACAATCTTAATGCGTTGATTTCTCTATGGCTAGAAGGAGTTTATCATTAGTTGTTTATTGCTGATTGGGAAATTGTGTTTCCTCTTCCATTATGTTTGAGTCTAATGGTGGATGGCTATCAGGACGAGACTGAGTCTAATGGTGGATGGCTATCAGGACGTGACTGAGTCTAATGGTGGATGGCTATCAGGACGTGACTGAGTCTAATGGTGGATGGCTATCAGGACGTGACTGAGTCTAATGGTGGATGGCTATCAGGACGTGACTGAGTCTAATGGTGGACGGCTATCAGGACGTGACTGAGTCTAATGGTGGACGGCTATCAGGACGTGACTGAGTCTAATGGTGGATGGCTATCAGGACGTGACTGAGTCTAATGGTGGATGGCTATCAGGACGTGACTGAGTCTAATGGTGGATGGCTATCAGGACGTGACTGAGTCTAATGGTGGATGGCTATCAGGACGTGACTGAGTCTAATGGTGGATGGCTATCAGGACGTGACTGAGTCTAATGGTGGATGGCTATCAGGACGTGACTGAGTCTAATGGTGGATGGCTATCAGGACGTGACTGAGTCTAATAGTGGATGGCTATCAGGACGTGACTGAGTCTAATGGTGGATGGCTATCAGGACGTGACTGAGTCTAATGGTGGATGGCTATCAGGACGTGACTGAGTCTAATGGTGGATGGCTATCAGGACGTGACTAAGTCTAATGGTGGATGGCTATCAGGACGTGACTGAGTCTAATGGTGGATGGCTATCAGGACGTGACTGAGTCTAATGGTGGATGGCTATCAGGACGTGACTGAGTCTAATGGTGGATGGCTATCAGGACGTGACTGAGTCTAATGGTGGACGGCTATCAGGACGTGACTGAGTCTAATGGTGGATGGCTATCAGGACGTGACTGAGTCTAATGGTGGACGGCTATCAGGACGTGACTGAGTCTAATGGTGGATGGCTATCAGGACGTGACTGAGTCTAATGGTGGATGGCTATCAGGACGTGACTGAGTCTAATGGTGGATGGCTATCAGGACGTGACTGAGTCTAATGGTGGATGGCTATCAGGACGTGACTGAGTCTAATGGTGGATGGCTATCAGGACGTGACTGAGTCTAATGGTGGATGGCTATCAGGACGTGACTGAGTCTAATGGTGGATGGCTATCAGGACGTGACTGAGTCTAATGGTGGATGGCTATCAGGACGTGACTGAGTCTAATGGTGGACGGCTATCAGGACGTGACTGAGTCTAATGGTGGATGGCTATCAGGACGTGACTGAGTCTAATGGTGGACGGCTATCAGGACGTGACTGAGTCTAATGGTGGATGGCTATCAGGACGTGACTGAGTCTAATGGTGGATGGCTATCAGGACGTGACTGAGTCTAATGGTGGATGGCTATCAGGACGTGACTGAGTCTAATGGTGGATGGCTATCAGGACGTGACTGAGTCTAATGGTGGATGGCTATCAGGACGTGACTGAGTCTAATGGTGGATGGCTATCAGGACGTGACTGAGTCTAATGGTGGATGGCTATCAGGACGTGACTGAGTCTAATGGTGGATGGCTATCAGGACGTGACTGAGTCTAATGGTGGATGGCTATCAGGACGTGACTGAGTCTAATGGTGGATGGCTATCAGGACGTGACTGAGTCTAATGGTGGACGGCTATCAGGACGTGACTGAGTCTAATGGTGGATGGCTATCAGGACGTGACTGAGTCTAATGGTGGATGGCTATCAGGACGTGACTGAGTCTAATGGTGGATGGCTATCAGGACGTGACTGAGTCTAATGGTGGACGGCTATCAGGACAGTACAGCAGTGTGTGTGTGTGTGTGACTACATGTCATGTGACTCACGTGTAGACTTTGAGCACAAAGTCCTTCTCCTCCTTGAGTTCTGAGATGGTCTGCAGTACGTCGCTCATGGACAACACCGCACAGCCGTACGGCCTTCTGTACTGGACGTGGGGGGGACCCTTCTTAGAGTCATTCAGCAGCATCCGACCTGCACACACACACAGTAAGAACAACGTAATATTGTAGTACATATATAGTACATACCAAGTCATGATATTTACATTTCAGTCATTTAGCAGACGCTCTTATCCAGAGAGACGTACAGTAGTGAGTCATTTAGCAGACGCTCTTATCCAGAGAGACGTACAGTAGTGAGTCATTTAGCAGACGCTCTTATCCAGAGGGACTTACAGTAGTGAGTCATTTAGCAGACGCTCTTATCCAGAGATACTTACAGTAGTGAGTCATTTAGCAGACACTCTTATCCAGAGAGACTTACAGTAGTGAGTCATTTAGCAGACACTCTTATCCAGAGAGACTTACAGTTAGTGAGTCATTTAGCAGACACTCTTATCCAGAGACACTTACAGTAGTGAGTCATTTAGCATACACTCTTATCCAGAGAGACTTACAGTAGTGAGTCATTTAGCAGACACTCTTATCCAGAGAGACTTACAGTTAGTGAGTCATTTAGCAGACACTCTTATCTAGAGAGACTTACAGTAGTGAGTCATTTAGCAGACACTCTTATCTAGAGAGACTTACAGTAGTGAGTCATTTAGCAGACGCTCTTATCCAGAGAGACGTACAGTAGTGAGTCATTTAGCAGACACTCTTATCCAGAGACAATTACAGTAGTGAGTCATTTAGCAGACGCTCTTATCCAGAGAGACTTACAGTAGTGAGTCACTTAGCAGACACTCTTATCCAGAGAGACTTACAGTAGTGAGTCATTTAGCAGACACTCTTATCCAGAGAGACTTACAGTAGTGAGTCATTTAGCAGACATTATTATCCAGAGAGACTTACAGTAGTGAGTCATTTAGCAGACACTCTTATCCAGAGAGACTTACAGTAGTGAGTCATTTGGCAGACGCTCTTATCCAGAGAGACTTATAGTAGTGAGTCATTTAGCAGACGCTCTTATCCAGAGAGACTTACAGTAGTGAGTCACTTAGCAGACACTCTTATCCAGAGAGACTTACAGTAGTGAGTCATTTAGCAGACACTCTTATCCAGAGAGACTTACAGTAGTGAGTCATTTAGCAGACATTATTATCCAGAGAGACTTACAGTAGTGAGTCATTTAGCAGACACTCTTATCCAGAGAGACTTACAGTAGTGAGTCATTTAGCAGAAACTCTTATCCAGAGAGACTTACAGTAGTGAGTCATTTAGCAGAAACTCTTATCCAGAGAGACTTACAGTAGTGAGTCATTTAGCAGACACTCTTATCCAGAGAGACTTACAGTAGTGAGTGCATAAATGTTCATACTTTTATTTCATACTGGTCCCCCGTGGGAATCGAATCCACAACCCTGGCATTGCAAGCGCTATGCTCTACCAACTGAGCTACACGGGGGGAACAGTACTGTAAATAAATACATGCGAATGACTCAGCTATCTAATCACACCACTGCTTAGTCTGTCTGCCTGTCTGTCTGTCTGTCTGTCTGTCTGTCTGTCTGTCTGTCTGTCTGTCTGTCTGTCTGTCTGTCTGTCTGTCTGTCTGTCTGTCTGTCTGTCTGTCTGTAGTCACACCACTGCTTAGTCTGTCTGTCTTTATGTCTGTCTGTCTGTAGTCACATCAGCTTGTCTGTCTGTCTGTAGTCACAGCAGTTAGTCAGTCTGTCTGTCTGTCGTCACAGCAGCTTGTATGTCTGTCTGTAGTCACAGCAGTTAGTCCGTCCGTCTGTCTGTCTGTCTGTCTGTCTGTCTGTCTGTCTGTCTGTCTGTCTGTCTGTCTGTCTGTCTGTCTGTCTGTCTGTAGTCACACCACTGCTTAGTCTGTCTGTCTTTATGTCTGTCTGTCTGTAGTCACATCAGCTTGTATGTCTGTCTGTAGTCACAGCAGTTAGTCAGTCTGTCTGTCTGTAGTCACACCAGCTTGTATGTCTGTCTGTAGTCACAGCAGTTAGTCTGTCTGTCTGTCTGTCTGTCTGTCTGTCTGTCTGTCTGTCTGTCTGTCTGTAGTCACAGCAGTTCATCTGTGTGCCTGTCATATCCTAAACGTCACCTCAGGTGCTTGGTTCTGTACTTCTGGATCTGAGCAGACAGCTAGTGGTTCTGTACTTCTGGATCTGAGCAGACAGCTAGTGGTTCTGTACTTCTGGATCTGAGCAGACAGCTAGTGTAGGGACATAACTTTGAGCAGAAAGCTAGAGGAAGTGCTGTATACAGTATGGTACTGGAGTAGCTTTACATGTAGAACCCTCTGTGGAAAGGGTTCTACATGGAACCCAAAATGATTCTACTTGGAACCTAAATAGTTCTACCTGGAACCAACAATGGTTCTTCAAAGGGTTATCCTATGGGGACAGCTGAAGAACCATTTTAGGTTCTAGATAGCACCTTTTTTTCTAAGAGTGTAGAGTTAGAGACTGGAGTAGGTTTACAGAGGAAGTGAATCAGTGGATAGATAGAGGGTCTGGTATGCTCAACTGGTGTGTTCATGCCTTGTATAAAAGCTGTCATTTGGGCTCAAAGGTGGGCCAGCCGAGGAAAGATAACACAGAGTTACATGAGGCCACTTAGGATGTTGCTGTCATTGCGGGAGGAGAGGGACATCCCTCCCAAGCCTATTTCCTGAAATGAAACTGACACAGCATACTGCTTTACCCTCACTGAGACCAAATGAAATTCTAGACAGCATGTCTTACCAGTTCTGATGACTTGGGAAACAATATACAGGTCCCGCTTCATGTCCTTATTGCTTAGATCCTGCAGAGTAAAGAGGTTAACACATTAGTTAGTTATGTAACGGAGGATGGAGGCCAGAGTAGAGGTTAACACATTAGTTAGTTATGTAAGGGAGGATGGAGGCCAGAGTAAAGAGGTTAACACATTAGTTAGTTATGTAAGGGAGGATGGAGGCCAGAGTAAAGAGGTTAACACATTAGTTAGTTATGTAAGGGAGGATGGAGGCCAGAGTAAAGAGGTTAACACATTAGTTAGTTATGTAAGGGAGGATGGAGGCCAGAGTAAAGAGGTTAACACATTAGTTAGTTATGTAAGGGAGGATGGAGGCCAAAATACCATTACGGAAACGATTGTTTGATGATCACATAAATGCTGATTGTGATGCTATTGGGGTGGCGGGGGTAAGTGTCTGGTTCTATTGTGGTGGAGGGGGTGGGTGTGGGGTGGAGGGGGTGGGTGTGGGGTGGAGGGGGAGGGTGTCTGGTGAGCTCACCGTGAAGAGAGCACACAGTCGGTCAACCTTTTCTGGATGTTTGGGACCTCCATTCTTGTTCAGTCTGACCATAAACTTCTCACTGAAATAAGAAAGAAAAACTACTATTGCTACGTTTCATTTCCTGTGATGGGATGTCAGTCACAGCCGTTTAGTTCTAACCATTTAGAATCACCCACTACACACTTTGGATTCGAACAGTCATTGCCAGAAATAAAAACATGCAATATAATACAATACAAAACTATATTTTCTAAACCAAACCATTATTGCTTCACAAAGATAGAGACCCTCTAAGAACAGCAGCATATTACATTACATATTAAAGGGGCAATCTGCAACAATTACAAAGGGACACCCTGCCACTGATTTGGTAAACATCTAAGGGATGGGTCTGGAGAAATGTAACCACTCTCAAACTCATGGACAGAGCTATGTGTCACGATCGTCAAAAGGAGTAGACCAATGCGCAGCGTGATATGAGTACATACTTTATTCTAAATTCACCACACGAACAAAAACAACAAAACGATACGTGAAGTCCTCGGTAACATACACAAACCAACACGGAACAAGATCCCACGAATCACAAGTGCACAAACAGCTGCCTAAGTATGGTTCCCAATCAGAGACAACAAGCAACAGCTGATTCTCGTTGCCTCTGATTGAGAACCACCCCGGCCAACATAGAAACACATCACCTAGAATATGAACATAGAAAACGAAACACAGACACTACACAACGAATCTACCACCCTGGCTCAACATACAAGAGTCCCCAGAGCCAGGGCGTGACACTATGGATGCAAGGACTGACCATATAGTGCATTCGGAAAGTATTCAGACCCCTTCCCTTTTTCCACATTTTGTTACGTTACAGCCTTATTCTAAAATTGATTAAATACATTTGTTTCCTCATCAATCTACACACAGTACCCCATAATGACAAAGCGAAAACAGGTTTTTAGAAATTTTTGCAAATGTAGTACAAAAAAACAAAAACAGAAATACCTTATTTACAGAAGTATTCAGACCCTTTGCTATGAGACTCGAAATTGAGCTCAGGTGCATCCTGTTTCCATTGATCATCCCTGAGATGTTTCTACAACTTGATTGGAGTCAATTGATCGGACATGATATGGAAAGGCACACACCTGTTTATATAAGATCCCACAGTTGATAATGCCAGAGCAAAAAGCAACCCATGAGGTCAAAGGAATTGTCCGTAGAGCTCCGAGACAGCATTGTGTTGAGACACATATCTGGGGAAGGGTACCAAAACATTTCTGCAGCATTGAACACAGTGGCCTCCATCATTCTTAAATGGAAGAAGTTTGGAACCACCAAGAGTCTTCCTAGAGCTGGCCGCCCAGCCAAACTGAGCAATCGGGGGAGAAGGGCCTTGGTCAGGGAGGTGACCATGAACCCCATGGTCACTCTGACAGAGCTCCAGAGTTCCTCTGTGGAGATGGGAGAACCTTCCAGAAGGACAACCATCTCTGCAGCAATCAGGCATTTATGGTAGAGTGGCCAGACGGAAGCCACTCCTCAGTAAAAGGCACATGACAGCCCGCTTGGAGTTTGCCAAAAGGCACCTAAAGAACTCTCAGACCATGAGAAACAAGATTCTCTGGTCTGATGATACCAAGACTGAAATCTTTGTTTTGAATATCAAGCATCAAGTCTGGAAGAAACCTGGCACCATCCCTACGGTGAAGCATGGTGGTGGCAGCATCATGCTGTGGGGATGTTTGTCAGCGGCAGGGACTGGGAGACTAGTCAGGATCGAGGGAAAGATGAACGGAGCAAAGTACAGAGAGATCCTTGATGAAAACCTGCTCCAGAGCGCTCAGGACGTAACAAAATGTGGCCAGACGTAAAAAGTCAAGAGGTCTGAATAATTTCTGAATGCACTGTACATGATATCAAAATTATAGTTTTAACTAGGGATGTGACAAACGTACAACATTTCTTAACGTTTAAACTGCCTTTTTTACTGCCTTTTTTAACGTTTAAATGATAAGAAAAAACATAAAATGACGTGAATTCACAATTCAGATAATGGTCCTGCGTATGACCACTAGGGGGTACAGACCCCCTGGTTCGATTCCAGGCTGTATCACAACTGACCGTGATTGGGAGTCCCAAAGGGCAGCGCACAATTTGCCCGGCGTCGTCCGGGTTTGGCCGGTGTAGGCCGTCATTGTAAATAAGAATGTGTTCTTAACTGACTTGCCTAGTTAAATAAAGGTAAACAAAAAAATGAAGTCCCATGTACTGACCAATGAGAACATGGAGGAGAGGCACACAGCAGAGAACCTAAAACAACATTAACTACCATCGTGGCTGAGTGGATGGGTGACAGCAGTAAAGGTGAGCGCCGTCTGGTAGGTAGCCAGGACTGCGGTAGCTTGAACTGCACTGCCCCCTAGTGGTCATACGCAGGACCATTATCTGAATTGTGAATTCACGTCATTTTATGTTTTTTTTCTTCTTATTGTTTAAACATTAAGAAAATGCTTACATTTGTCACATCCCTAGCAAACACACACACACCTACACGTACACACACATGCGTGCACACACACACACACGCACACACACACACACACACACACACACACAGACAGACTGACAGAAACACAAACACACGCAAACACTGTATGCACCGTCTACATTTTAAAAATATATTTATATTTTGTCCGATGCCTGCATGCGTGCGGCTCCTCAGTGACAAACAGAAAGCAAAGACAGCTAAAAGAAGACGACACCCATGAATCTTCATATTTACATACCAGATACTGTATGTTGGGTCCAGTAAGGACAAACCATCAGCAGAATATATAAATGTCGCCATACACCTTCTGTTGCATCTACACACCAACAGCAAGCTACTAGCCGATCTATTAATCTACACACCAACAGCAAGCTACTAGCCGATCTATTAATCTACACACCAACAGCAAGCTACTAGCCTATCTATTAATCTACACACCAACAGCAAGCTACTAGCCGATCTATTAATCTACACACCAACAGCAAGCTACTAGCCTATCTATTAATCTACACACCAACAGCAAGCTACTAGCCGATCTATTAATCTACACACCAACAGCAAGCTACTAGCCTATCTATTAATCTACACACCAACAGCAAGCTACTAGCCTATCTATTAATCTACACACCAACAGCAAGCTACTAGCCTATCTATTAATCTACACACCAACAGCAAGCTACTAGCATATCTATTCTATCCCACAAGCTAGATACGGGTGGCCAACGTTCTCATCGATGGGGCTGTAGTGGAACAGGTTGAGAGCTTCAAGTTCCTTGGTGTCCAGATCACCAACAAACTATCATGGTCCAAACACACCAAGACAGTTGTGAAGAGTGCACAACAAAGCCTATTCCCTCTCAGGAGACTGAAAAGATTTGGCATGGGTCCTCAGATCCTCAAAAGGTTCTACAGCTGCACCATCGAGAGCATCCTGACTGGTTGCATCACCGCCTGGTATGGCAACTGCTCGGCCTCCGACCGCAAGGCACTACAGAGGGTAGTGCGTACGGCCCAGTACATCACTGGGGCCAAGCTTCCTGCCATCCAGGACCTCTATACCAGGCGGTGTCAGAGGAAGGCCCTAAAAATTGTCAAAGACTCCAGCCACCCTAGTCATAGACTGTTCTCTCTGCTACCGCACGACAAGGGGTACCGGAGCGCCAAGTCTAGGTCCAAAAGGCTTCTTAACAGCTTCTACCCCCAAGCCATAAGACTCCTGAACAGCTAATCAAATGGCTATCCAGACTATTTGCATTGCCCCCCCCCCCCCACCCCACCCCATCCCCCTCTTTATTTATTATTTATGCATAGTTACTTTAACTCTACCTACATGTACATATTACATCAATTACCTCGACTAACCGGTGCCCCCGCACATTGACTCTGTACCGGTACCCCCTGTATATAGCCTCCCTACTGTTATTTTATTTTACTGCTGCTTTAATGATTTTAATTTTTAATTTTTTACTTATCAATTTTTTACTTAACACTTTTTAAAATATTCTTAAAAAACTGCATCATTGGTTAAGGGCTTGTAAGTAAGCATTTCACTGTAATGTCTACACCTGTTGTATTTGGCGCATGTGGCAAATACAATTTAATTTGATTTGATTTATGATTCTGCAGAAGGAATTTCAGTGAATCAGTTCCTCTCTCACAGAGGGGAACAAAATAGGAAATTGTATGTTTGCAGGAAATATCTGTGAAGTATTCCGTTTCAATAGACTAAATTCTAAGTGGAATGATATTGTGAATATTGGAATAGAGCCTATGGTAACTGTACCCAACAGAGCGAGGTGGAATATGAGCCAGCCAATCAGTGTCCTAGGGGAATAGAATGCAGCGTAATGTCTCCTTCTAGATAGCAGGCGGTCATTAAATCCCCTTTTTTACCCAATCATCTCTACATTGTTATTTCTACTTCTTTGTTCTATGCAAAGGTTTAATGGGCCATTTTTCTAAAGTATGGCAGCTTCTTTTTGTATAATGATTGCTGCTCCAGGTGAAAGTACCAGCCACAAATGCAAATAACACACTTGTGGTTTTAACTAGTGCTCTGAAGTAGCTAGCAGGTGCTTAGCCAGAGATCCTAACAGAAACAAAAACCAGTTGACACTTTTGTGTAGCGATTGCTCCTGAGGTGCAATATGTTAATAACATACATATAGTTTGCACTCTAAGCTAGCTACTAGTTAGCAGGTGTTTAGCCAGGATGATAAATGGAAATAGTTTGAAGTCCTCTAAGGTAGCTGGCTGGTGCTTTGTCAGGCTGAGGTATGGATATTCTAACACACAAAGACACATGGAGAATCTCTCATCCCAGGGGAGATGAGCTGTGGGTAACAGTGATAGAGTCCCAGGCTCCATCCTATTCCCTATTTAGTGCACCACTTTTGACCAGAGTCCCTGTGGGCGGAACACCTCAAACTACACACTACAGCACATGAATCAAAGATGGCCGCCTAAAGTCTGCTAGCTCTCAAAATGCAGGCGCTTTTTATCAGTCTCTAAAACTAAAAAGAGACTTTAGTTTTAGAGAATATTGAAGCTGTGGGCTACCAGGACGATTATTAATAATTGAATATGGGTTCACTGGAGAGTCTGGAGATATTGTTTTAATAACAACTGAATCTGGGTTCACTGGAGAACTACACAGGTAATACTGCATGCACCTCCAGGCTGAGAACTACACAGGTAATACACCTCCAGGCTGAGAACTACACAGGTAATACTGCATCCAAAGCTGTGTGACCTGCACCTCCAGGCTGAGAACTACACAGGTAATACTGCATGCACCTCCAGGCTGAGAACTACACAGGTAATACTGCATCCACCTCCAGGCTGAGAACTACACAGGTAATACTGCATCCAAAGCTGTGTGACCTGCACCTCCAGGCTGAGAACTACACAGGTAATACTGCATGCACCTCCAGGCTGAGAACTACACAGGTAATACTGCATGCACCTCCAGGCTGAGAACTACACAGGTAATACTACATGCACCTCCAGGCTGAGAACTACACAGGTAATACTGCATGCACCTCCAGGCTGAGAACTACACAGGTAATACTGCATGCACCTCCAGGCTGAGAACTACACAGGTAATACTGCATCCACCTCCAGGCTGAGAACTACACAGGTAATACTGCATCCACAAGCTGTGTGACATGCACCTCCAGGCTGAGAACTACACAGGTATGATACCCACACACGAACCTATTCACTCACAAAAGGGAAAGAGTGTACTAGCTATGGTTGCAAAGCTACCGGTAATTTACCAAAGTTACCGGAGTCTTCAGTAATTTTGGTAAATAATAGAAAATCTATGGCAATGTATCAAACATTGTGTAATTTATACTTCAATTACTTTTAAAATGTCACAGTTCTGCTACTCAACAGACGTGTCACCCATTGAGCATGTTTGGGGTGCTCTGGATTGACGTGTACGACAGCGTGTTCCAGTTCCCGCCAGTATCCAACAACTTCGCACAGCCATTGAAGAGGAGTGGGACAACATTCCACAGGCCACAATCAACAGCCTGATCAACTTTATGCGAAGGAGATTGTGTTGCGCTGCTTGAGGTAAATAGTGGTCACCACACTGGTTTTCTGATCCACGCCTCTTCCTTTTTTTTGGTATCTGTGACCAACAGATGCATATCTGAATTCCCAGTCATGTGAAATACATAGATTAGGGTCTAAAGAATGTATTTCAATTGACTGATTTCCTTATATGAACTGTAACTCAGTAAAATATTTGAAATTGTTGCATGTTGCGTTCATATTTTTGTTCAGTATACTTATGCTAAAATGTCTATAATTATTTCTTATGGTTGTTGCATTGTCGAGAAGGAACGTGCAAGTAAGCACTTCGTTGGACGATGTATACCATGTGTATCCTGTACATACAACTAATAAAACTTGAAACTCATGGACAGGTTGTGAGTGGGAGGGACTGCCTGGTGAGGTGAGATGATAGATATTTGACAAGGAAAGATATACTTCAGCCCAAATTTATTTCAATATGCCTCCTTTGTAACGAAGACTCCTTGGTTATGAAGTCTCCTTGGTAACAAAGTCTCCTTGGTAACTACTGCACACATACAAACCCTCCACACACACAAACTGTTCACACACACACAAAACCTGCCCTACATCAGTGTCATTATATTAATTAGCTATTCATTGTGTTTTACGATAATTAAAACAACAATACATTATTTATCACTCATTAACAAAGCTATAGATAATTAATTAGTGCATTACTGTACGGCTGGTTCAAAATCAAGGACTAATTGACAGGTAATGACGTTCTTAACGAAAGCAAAGTCCTTAACTGTTGGTAATGTAAACCTCAAAATATATTTATAGAATAAATGAAATCAATCCAAATGTAAACACCTATTTTCAAAACTGGAGCACGTGTTTTTCTATTCTGAATGCAGGTTACAGGAACAGAGACAGGATGCAGTGTTCTATAACCTTACCATATTTCCACTCCACCCGATCTGCTTGCCCTCCTTCAGGTCATATAGTACATGTGATTAGGGAACGAGCTGAACAGGTCCCCGGGTGATCCGTGAACAGACCACAACCACTAGCATTCTAGCACACTGCTGTGGAAACTGTAGCAATCCCGCCCACCTGACATGCTTGCTGTGTTAGCCCGCTGAGCTAAAGCCTAATGGTAGTTTATCCAACCAGCTATGTCACACACCTAGAAACCCTAGAATCCCTGATCCGATTCCCCTCCCTGAGATCGTAGAGAGAAGATGTCTGTGTTAAACAGACCCAAACCACCAGCATTTCTATTGTAGCCTCTCTTCACCTGATCTGTTTCCCCTCCCTGAGGTCGTAGAGGGAGAAGAAGACGTCTGTGTCTTCACCCATGGTGTTGTAGGTGAAGCTCTTCAGGCTGACGAACAGGTGGTGAGGTACGGGGATACGACAGGGCTCTACACCGGGGCCCCGGCGCACACGGTCACCCTGTGGGGACGAGACACAAAAACAAAGCCACGGAGGTTACGTCTACTGTCATGTTGTTAGCAGGCAACGGCCTCTTCTGTAGGCCAAGCTGGGTCTTCATCACCAGTTGGGTTAGCTGAGGGCCTGCATAATGTCATGTGATATGATAATACTCCCGCTTAATATCTGACGAACAATAAACATTGGCATTGGCACAGTTCCACATGGTGATCGTAATTGTCATGCAGTACTGACAGTGTGTGATAGCAACTGCTGAGAGTATGCTTTACCTGGGTTGTGCTTTGCTGGACACTGTGTCTGCTGGACAGATGCTGCAGCAACAAGAGAGAGAGAGAACAGAAGAGAGAGAGAGAGAGAGAGCTATGCCATCAAAAGGAACGTACAATTCGACATACCAATTAGGATCTGGCTAAAAATACTTGAATCAGTTATAGAACCCATTGCCCTTTATGGTTGTGAGGTCTGGGGTCCGCTCACCAACCAAGAATTCACAAAATGGGACAAACACCAAATTGAGACTCTGCATGCAGAATTATGCTAAAATATCCTCAGCGTACAACGTAAAACACAAAATAATGCATGCAGAGCAGAATTAGGCCGATACCCGCTAATTATCACCTACAGAGAGATGAACTTGGAGAAGAGTCCCCTAAGCAAGCTGGTCCTGGGGCTCTGTTCACAAACACAAACAGACCCCACAGAGCCCCAGGACAGCAAAACAATTAGACCCAACCAAATCATGAGAAAACAAAAAGAGAATTACTTGACACATTGGAAAGTATTAACAAAAAAACTGAGCAAACTAGAAGGCAATTTGGCCCTAAACAGAGAGTACACAGTGGCAGAATACCTGACCACCATGACTGACCCAAACTTAAGGAAAGCTTTGACTATGTACAGTGAGCATAGCCTTGTTATTGAGAAAGGCCGCCGTAGGCAGACCTGGCTCTCAAGAGAAGACAGGCTATGTGCACACTGCCCACAAAATGAGATGAAAACTGAGCAGCACTTCATAACCTCCTGCCAAATGTATGACCATATTAGAGACACATATTTCCCTCAGATTACACAGACCCACAAAGAATTTGAGAACAAACCCAATTTTGATAAAACTCCCATATCTATTGGGTGAAATACCACAGTGTGCCATCACAGCTGCAAGATTTGTGACCTGTTGACATGTGACATTTCTTTATTCTTTTGGAACCTTTGTGAGTGTAATGTTTACTGTTATTTTTTTAAAGCTCAGACAACACCATTAGGTCTACTGTACCTGTTCTAGAGCTCAGACAACACCATTAGGCCTACTGTAACTGTTCTAGATCTCAGACAACACCATTAGGTCTACTGTAACTGTTCTAGAGCTCAGACAACACCATTAGGCCTACTGTAACTGTTCTAGAGCTCAAACAACACCATTAGGTCTACTGTAACTGTTCTAGAGCTCAAACAACACCATTAGGCCTACTGTAACTGTTCTAGAGCCCAGACAACACCATTAGACCTACTGTACCTGTTCTAGAGCTCAGACAACACCATTAGGCCTACTGTCACTGTTCTAGAACTCAGACAACACCATTAGGTCTACTGTACCTGTTCTAGAGCTCAGACAACACCATTAGGCCTACTGTCACTGTTCTAGAGCTCAGACAACACCATTAGGCCTACTGTAACTGTTCTAGAGCTCAAACAACACCATTAGGTCTACTGTACCTGTTCTAGAGCTCAAACAACACCATTAGGTCTACTGTAACTGTTCTAGAGCCCAGACAACACCATTAGACCTACTGTACCTGTTCTAGAGCTCAGACAACACCATTAGGCCTACTGTCACTGTTCTAGAACTCAGACAACACCATTAGGTCTACTGTACCTGTTCTAGAGCTCAGACAACACCATTAGGCCTACTGTAACTGTTCTAGAGCTCAGACAACACCATTAGGTCTACTGTACCTGTTCTAGATCTCAGACAACACCATTAGGCCTACTGTAACTGTTCTAGAGCTCAAACAACACCATTAGGCCTACTGTACCTGTTCTAGAGCTCAGACAACACCATTAGGACTACTGTAACTGTTCTAGAACTCAGACAACACCATTAGGCCTACTGTACCTGTTCTAGAGCTCAGACAACACCATTAGGACTACTGTAACAGTTCTAGAGCTCAGACAACACCATTAGACCTACTGTACCTGTTCTAGAGCTCAGACAACACCATTAGGCCTACTGTAACTGTTCTAGAGCTCAGACAACACCATTAGGCCTACTGTAACTGTTCTAGAGCTCAGACAACACCATTAGGTCTACTGTACCTGTTCTAGAGCTCAGACAACACCATTAGGCCTACTGTAACTGTTCTAGAGCTCAGACAACACCATTAGGCCTACTGTACCTGTTCTAGAGCTCAGACAACACCATTAGGCCTACTGTACCTGTTCTAGAGCTCAGACAACACCATTAGGTCTACTGTAACTGTTCTAGATCTCAGACAACACCATTAGGTCTACTGTAACTGTTCTAGAGCTCAGACAACACCATTAGGTCTACTGTACCTGTTCTAGAGCTCAGACAACACCATTAGGTCTACTGTAACTGTTCTAGATCTCAGACAACACCATTAGGTCTACTGTAACTGTTCTAGAGCTCAGACAACACCATTAGGCCTACTGTACCTGTTCTAGAGCTCAGACAACACCATTAGGTCTACTGTACCTGTTCTAGAGCTCAGACAACACCATTAGGCCTACTGTAACTGTTCTAGATCTCAGACAACACCATTAGGTCTACTGTAACTGTTCTAGAGCTCAGACAACACCATTAGGTCTACTGTACCTGTTCTAGAGCTCAGACAACACCATTAGGCCTACTGTAACTGTTCTAGATCTCAGACAACACCATTAGGTCTACTGTAACTGTTCTAGAGCTCAGACAACACCATTAGGTCTACTGTACCAGTTCTAGTTTAGCTGTTGTTATGGCTACACTGAATTTAGATTAATGTGCAAATCATCACATTTGAAGACTAAATATCTATTTTCTAAGCACAGCCTGGTTTCTGCATATTCCATACACCGGCAAAAGGCCTGACTCGTGTGCGACCATACACCCCCCTCCCCCCAGTCTCCTGGCTAAATTCCCCATCTGGCCTTCATACCATCATGGCCCCCTAATCATCCCCAGCTTCCAATTGGCACACTCATCCCCCTCCTCTCCCCTGTAACTATTCCCCAGGTCGTTGCTGTAAATGAGAATGTGTTCTCAGTCACCTGGTAAAATAAGGGTAAAATAAAATAAATATACGTACAGTCCAGTGGTACCTACCATTTTGTATAACATTTACATTTTGGTTAATTAGCAGACGCTCTTTTCCAGAGCGACTTAGTCAGTAAGAAAAAACAACTACATATTACAGTTCAGTGGGCAGTGGTACCTACCATTTTGTTTAAGTCTCTACAGTGGTCACTGGTCTGCCATTTTGTTTAAGTGTCAACAGTGGGCAGTGGTACCTAGCATTTTGTTTAAGTGTCAACAGTGGTCAGTGGTACCTACCATTTTGTATAAGTCTGAGACGCTGATCTGGTCTGCATCAACCATCTCAAACTCCTTCCTGGGTACGAGGTCCAGGCCTAGGTGTCTGTTGAGGAGAACAATACAATGTCATAACCTCACATCTGCAGTAACATACTGCTATATGATAAATGGTAACAGTATGACGTAACGTCTGCAGTGAAACAGCCTGGAGGCTAGTTATAGCATTAGGCTAACAGTATGACATAACGTCTGCAGTGAAACAGCCTGGAGGCTAGTGATAGCATTAGGCTAACAGTATGACATAACGTCTGCAGTGAAACAGCCTGGAGGCTAGTGATAGCATTAGGCTAACAGTATGACATAACGTCTGCAGTGAAACAGCCTGGAGGCTAGTGATAGCATTAGGCTAACAGCATGACATAACGTCTGCAGTGAAACAGCCTGGAGGCTAGTGATAGCATTAGGCTAACAGTATGACATAACGTCTGCAGTGAAACAGCCTGGAGGCTAGTGATAGCATTAGGCTAACAGCATGACATAACGTCTGCAGCGAAACAGCCTGGAGGCTAGTGATAGCATTAGGCTAACAGTATGACATAACGTCTGCAGTGAAACGGCCTGGAGGCTAGTGATAGCATTAGGCTAACAGTATGACATAACATCTGCAGTGAAACGGCCTGGAGGCTAGTGATAGCATTAGGCTAACAGCATGACATAACGTCTGCAGTGAAACGGCCTGGTGGCTAGTGAAAGCATTAGGCTAACAGTATGACATAACGTAACTGCAATTTACAATTACAAGCCAATAACTATTCAATTAATTCCTCCCTTTCCAATTCCCACTGTAAAACTGCTCTCTTGTGAAAGATGTGAATCTGGGAGTAACAGGGGTAGTCTGGGGAGAGTGGAGGGTTGAGGGTGTGGACTATGAGGGGGGAGTGAGCTCTGAGATGGTCCAGGGTCAATTAGATTTCTCTAGCTTCTCTGTTTACAATGGGACTATGTAAGGGCTGACATGTATATATAATGGACGTATTATCTCCTATAACCAATTAGCAGAGTAATTGGTTATAGGAGATATTGTGACACGATCATTTTGTGACGCAAAAATATTGGCAAAATGTATTGCTCAATAGAATAAAAATGGTCCTACAGGACATTATTCATCACGATCAGACGGGATTCTTAAAATAAAGATATATTGGAGACAACATTAGACAACTACTAGAAATAATGGGAAAACTATGATAATGCAGGGAAATGCAGTGTCATCTTCATAGCAGATTTTGAGAAAGCATTTGATACACAGTACGTCTTGAATCTGTTTATAAGTGCCTGGATTATTTCAATTTTGGAGAATCCCTCATAAAATGGGCAAAAGTCATGTACAACAATCCTTTATGTAAAATAATAAATAATGGTTACTACTCTGAGAACTTTGAATTGTCAAGAGGCCTAAAACAAGGTTATGAATGTCAAGGTGGAGAGGTCAAGGTGGAGAGGTCAAGGTGGAGAGGTCAAGGTGGAGTGGTCATTTATGAATGTCAAGGAGTGGAGATCAACGTGGAGAGTTCAAGGTGGAGTGGTAATTTATGAATGTCAAGGTGGAGAGGTCAAGGTGGAGAGGTCAAGGAGGAGTGGTAATTTATGAACGTCAGGAGGGGAGGTCAAGGTGGAGAGGTCAAGGTGGAGTCGTCGTTTATGAATGTTTTTGAGTGAAGGTCAATGTGGAGTGGTAATTTATGAATGTCAAGGAGGGGAGATCAAGGTGAAGAGGTCAAGATGGAGAGGTCAAGGTGGATTGGTCATTTATGAATGTCAAGGAGGGGAGGTCAAGGTGGAGAGGTCAAGGTGGAGTGGTAATTTATGAATGTCAAGGAGGGGAGGTCAAGGTGGAGAGGTCAAGGTGGAGTGGTAATTTATGAATGTCAAGGAGGGGAGGTCGAGGTGGAGAGGTCAAGGTGGAGTGGTAATTTATGTATGTCAAGGAGGGGAGGTCGAGGTGAAGGCAGGAGTGTCGTGGTTCTGATGTGTGAGTTGGTTGGATGTGATGTTTGCAACATCAAAGGAATGGTGTTGAGCCCTGAATGGGCTTCATATATTGAATGTTTCTGACTGAAGAAAGGAGACAAATCTTTCCCTTCTAGTTTCATTCCTATTTCTGTCTGAATGGAAAATAAGTGAAGGGTGCTCAACCAACATGAGTCGAGGTGCAACCAAAAATGTTATCATCATTGAAAATAAAAAAGGTGCAACGCTCCCTCACCATTACAAACTCATTACTCACTCCACTTTTAAAAAGAAAGAAAGGTAAGTGATGGTAAGTGAACTCACTCGTTGCCCCAGTCACTGTGGTGTAGTGTCCCCATCACTACAGTATTACCTACAGTCACTACAGTATTACCTACAGTCACTGTGGTGTAGTGTCCCCATTACTACAGTATTACCTACAGTCACTGTGGTGTAGTGTCCCCATCACTACAGTATAACCTACAGTCACTACAGTATAACCTACAGTCACTGTGGTGTAGTGTCCCCATCACTATAGTATTACCTACAGTCACTACAGTATTACCTACAGTCACTACAGTATAACCTACAGTCACTGTGGTGTAGTGTCCCCATCACTACAGTATTACCTACAGTCACTGTGGTGTAGTGTCCCCATCACTACAGTATAACCTACAGTCACTACAGTATAACCTACAGTCACTGTGGTGTAGTGTCCCCATCACTACAGTATTACCTACAGTCACTACAGTATTAACTACAGTCACAGTGATGTAGAGTCCCCATCACTATAGTATTACCTACAGTCACTACAGTATTACCTTCAGTCACTACAGTATAACCTACAGTCACTGTGGTGTAGTGTCCCCATCACTACAGTATTAACTACAGTCACTACAGTATAACCTACAGTCACTGTGGTGTAGTGTCCCCATCACTACAGTATTACCTACAGTCACTGTGGTGTAGTGTCCCCATCACTACAGTATAACCTACAGTCACTGTGGTGTAGTGTCCCCATCACTACAGTATTACCTACAGTCACTACAGTATTACCTACAGTCACTGTGGTGTAGTGTCCCCATTACTACAGTATTACCTACAGTCACTGTGGTGTAGTGTCCCCATCACTACAGTATAACCTACAGTCACTACAGTATAACCTACAGTCACTGTGGTGTAGTGTCCCCATCACTACAGTATAACCTACAGTCACTGTGGTGTAGTGTCCCCATCACTACAGTATAACCTACAGTCACTGTGGTGTAGTGTCCCCATCACTACAGTATTACCTACAGTCACTGTGGTGTAGTGTCCCCATCACTACAGTATAACCTACAGTCACTACAGTATAACCTACAGTCACTGTGGTGTAGTGTCCCCATCACTACAGTATTACCTACAGTCACTACAGTATTAACTACAGTCACAGTGATGTAGAGTCCCCATCACTATAGTATTACCTACAGTCACTACAGTATTACCTTCAGTCACTACAGTATAACCTACAGTCACTGTGGTGTAGTGTCCCCATCAATACAGTATTACCTACAGTCACTGTGGTGTAGTGTCCCCATCACTACAGTATAACCTACAGTCACTGTGGTGTAGTGTCCCCATCACTACAGTATAACCTACAGTCACTGTGGTGTAGTGTCCCCATCACTACAGTATAACCTACAGTCACTACAGTATTACCTACAGTCACTGTGGTGTAGTGTCCCCATCACTACAGTATAACCTACAGTCACTGTGGTGTAGTGTCCCCATCACTACAGTATAACCTACAGTCACTGTGGTGTAGTGTCCCCATCACTACAGTATTACCTACAGTCACTGTGGTGTAGTGTCCCCATCACTACAGTATAACCTACAGTCACTACAGTATTTCCTACAGTCACTGTGGTTTAGTGTCCCCATCACTACAGTATAACCTACAGTCACTACAGTATTTCCTACAGTCACTGTGGTGTAGTGTCCCCATCACTACAGTATAACCTACAGTCACTACAGTATTTCCTACAGTCACTGTGGTGTAGTGTCCCCATCACTACAGTATAACCTACAGTCACTACAGTATTTCCTACAGTCACTGTGGTGTAGTGTCCCCATCACTACAGTATAACCTACAGTCACTACAGTATTTCCTACAGTCACTGTGGTGTAGTGTCCCCATCACTACAGTATAACCTACAGTCACTGGTGTAGTGTCCCCATCACTACAGTATAACCTACAGTCACTACAGTATAACCTACAGTCACTGTGGTGTAGTGTCCCCATCACTATAGTATTACCTACAGTCACTACAGTATTACCTACAGTCACTACAGTATAACCTACAGTCACTGTGGTGTAGTGTCCCCATCACTACAGTATTACCTACAGTCACTGTGGTGTAGTGTCCCCATCACTACAGTATAACCTACAGTCACTACAGTATAACCTACAGTCACTGTGGTGTAGTGTCCCCATCACTACAGTATTACCTACAGTCACTACAGTATTAACTACAGTCACAGTGATGTAGAGTCCCCATCACTATAGTATTAACTACAGTCCACTACAGTATTACCTACAGTCACTACAGTATAACCTACAGTCACTGTGGTGTAGTGTCCCCATCAATACAGTATTACCTACAGTCACTGTGGTGTAGTGTCCCCATCACTACAGTATAACCTACAGTCACTGTGGTGTAGTGTCCCCATCACTACAGTATTAACTACAGTCACTACAGTAAACCTACAGTCACTGTGGTGTAGTGTCCCCATCACTACAGTATAATCTACAGTCACTGTGGTGTAGTGTCCCCATCACTACAGTATAACCTACAGTCACTGTGGTGTAGTGTCCCCATCACTACAGTATAACCTACAGGTCACTACAGTATTACCTACAGTCACTGTGGTGTAGTGTCCCCATCACTACAGTATAACCTACAGTCACTGTGGTGTAGTGTCCCCATCACTACAGTATAACCTACAGTCACTGTGGTGTAGTGTCCCCATCACTACAGTATTACCTACAGTCACTGTGGTGTAGTGTCCCCATCACTACAGTATAACCTACAGTCACTACAGTATTTCCTACAGTCACTGTGGTTTAGTGTCCCCATCACTACAGTATAACCTACAGTCACTACAGTATTTCCTACAGTCACTGTGGTGTAGTGTCCCCATCACTACAGTATAACCTACAGTCACTAAAGTATTTCCTACAGTCACTGTGGTGTAGTGTCCCCATCACTACAGTATAACCTACAGTCACTACAGTATTTCCTACAGTCACTGTGGTGTAGTGTCCCCATCACTACAGTATAACCTACAGTCACTACAGTATTTCCTACAGTCACTGTGGTGTAGTGTCCCCATCACTACAGTATAACCTACAGTCACTGGTGTAGTGTCCCCATCACTACAGTATAACCTACAGTCACTACAGTATAACCTACAGTCACTGTGGTGTAGTGTCCCCATCACTATAGTATTACCTACAGTCACTACAGTATTACCTACAGTCACTACAGTATAACCTACAGTCACTGTGGTGTAGTGTCCCCATCACTACAGTATTACCTACAGTCACTGTGGTGTAGTGTCCCCATCACTACAGTATAACCTACAGTCACTACAGTATAACCTACAGTCACTGTGGTGTAGTGTCCCCATCACTACAGTATTACCTACAGTCACTACAGTATTAACTACAGTCACAGTGATGTAGAGTCCCCATCACTATAGTATTACCTACAGTCACTACAGTATTACCTACAGTCACTACAGTATAACCTACAGTCACTGTGGTGTAGTGTCCCCATCAATACAGTATTACCTACAGTCACTGTGGTGTAGTGTCCCCATCACTACAGTATAACCTACAGTCACTGTGGTGTAGTGTCCCCATCACTACAGTATTAACTACAGTCACTACAGTATAACCTACAGTCACTGTGGTGTAGTGTCCCCATCACTACAGTATAACCTACAGTCACTGTGGTGTAGTGTCCCCATCACTACAGTATAACCTACAGTCACTGTGGTGTAGTGTCCCCATCACTACAGTATAACCTACAGTCACTACAGTATTACCTACAGTCACTGTGGTGTAGTGTCCCCATCACTACAGTATAACCTACAGTCACTGTGGTGTAGTGTCCCCATCACTACAGTATAACCTACAGTCACTGTGGTGTAGTGTCCCCATCACTACAGTATTACCTACAGTCACTGTGGTGTAGTGTCCCCATCACTACAGTATAACCTACAGTCACTACAGTATTTCCTACAGTCACTGTGGTGTAGTGTCCCCATCACTACAGTATAACCTACAGTCACTACAGTATTTCCTACAGTCACTGTGGTGTAGTGTCCCCATCACTACAGTATAACCTACAGTCACTACAGTATTTCCTACAGTCACTGTGGTGTAGTGTCCCCATCACTACAGTATTACCTACAGTCACTGTGGTGTATGTCCCCATCACTACAGTATAACCGTACAGTCACTGTGGTGTAGTGTCCCCATCACTAAAGTATTTATTACCTACAGTCACTGTGGTGTAGTGTCCCCATCACTACAGTATAACCTACAGTCACTACAGTATTTCCTACAGTCACTGTGGTGTAGTGTCCCCATCACTACAGTATAACCTACAGTCACTACAGTATTTCCTACAGTCACTGTGGTGTAGTGTCCCCATCACTACAGTATAACCTACAGTCACTACAGTATTTCCTACAGTCACTGTGGTGTAGTGTCCCCATCACTACAGTATAACCTACAGTCACTGGTGTAGAGTCCCCATCACTATAGTATTACCTACAGTCACTACAGTATTACCTACAGTCACTACAGTATAACCTACAGTCACTGTGGTGTAGTGTCCCCATCAATACAGTATTACCTACAGTCACTGTGGTGTAGTGTCCCCATCACTACAGTATAACCTACAGTCACTGTGGTGTAGTGTCCCCATCACTACAGTATTAACTACAGTCACTACAGTATAACCTACAGTCACTGTAGTGTAGTGTCCCCATCACTACAGTATTTCCTACAGTCACTGTGGTGTAGTGTCCCCATCACTACAGTATTACCTACAGTCACTGTGGTGTAGTGTCCCCATCACTACAGTATTACCTACAGTCAATGTGGTGTAGTGTCCCCATCACTACAGTATAACCTACAGTCACTACAGTATTTCCTACAGTCACTGTGGTGTAGTGTCCCCATCACTACAGTATAACCTACAGTCACTGTGGTGTAGTGTCCCCATCACTACAGTATTTCCTACAGTCACTGTGGTGTAGTGTCCCCATCACTACAGTATAACCTACAGTCACTGTGGTGTAGTGTCCCCATCACTATAGTATTACCTACAGTCACTACAGTATTACCAACAGTCACTGTGGTGTAGTTTCCCCATCACTACAGTATAACCTACAGTCACTGTGGTGTAGTGTCCCCATCACTACAGTATTACCTACAGTCACTGTGGTGTAGTGTCCCCATCACTACATTATAACCTACAGTCACTACAGTATAACCTACAGTCACTGTGGTGTAGTGTCCCCATCACTACAGTATTTCCTACAGTCACTGTGGTGTAGTGTCCCCATCACTACAGTATAACCTACAGTCACTGTGGTGTAGTGTCCCCATCACTACAGTATTACCTACAGTCACTGTGGTGTAGTGTCCCCATCACTACAGTATAACCTACAGTCACTACAGTATTTCCTACAGTCACTGTGGTGTAGTGTCCCCATCACTACAGTATAACCTACAGTCACTACAGTATTACCTACAGTCACTACAGTATAACCTACAGTCACTGTGGTGTAGTGTCCCCATCACTACAGTATTTCCTACAGTCACTGTGGTGTAGTGTCCCCATCACTACATTATAACCTACAGTCACTGTGGTGTAGTGTCCCCATCACTACCGTATAACCTACAGTCACTACAGTATAACCTACAGTCACTGTGATGTAGTGTCCCCATCACTACAGTATTACCTACAGTCACTGTGGTGTAGTGTCCCCATCACTACAGTATAACCTACAGTCACTACAGTATTTCCTACAGTCACTGTGGTGTAGTGTCCCCATCACTACAGTATAACCTACAGTCACTGGTGTAGAGTCCCCATCACTATAGTATTACCTACAGTCACTACAGTATTACCTACAGTCACTACAGTATAACCTACAGTCACTGTGGTGTAGTGTCCCCATCAATACAGTATTACCTACAGTCACTGTGGTGTAGTGTCCCCATCACTACAGTATAACCTACAGTCACTGTGGTGTAGTGTCCCCATCACTACAGTATTAACTACAGTCACTACAGTATAACCTACAGTCACTGTAGTGTAGTGTCCCCATCACTACAGTATTTCCTACAGTCACTGTGGTGTAGTGTCCCCATCACTACAGTATTACCTACAGTCACTGTGGTGTAGTGTCCCCATCACTACAGTATTACCTACAGTCAATGTGGTGTAGTGTCCCCATCACTACAGTATAACCTACAGTCACTACAGTATTTCCTACAGTCACTGTGGTGTAGTGTCCCCATCACTACAGTATAACCTACAGTCACTGTGGTGTAGTGTCCCCATCACTACAGTATTTCCTACAGTCACTGTGGTGTAGTGTCCCCATCACTACAGTATAACCTACAGTCACTGTGGTGTAGTGTCCCCATCACTATAGTATTACCTACAGTCACTACAGTATTACCAACAGTCACTGTGGTGTAGTTTCCCCATCACTACAGTATAACCTACAGTCACTGTGGTGTAGTGTCCCCATCACTACAGTATTACCTACAGTCACTGTGGTGTAGTGTCCCCATCACTACATTATAACCTACAGTCACTACAGTATAACCTACAGTCACTGTGGTGTAGTGTCCCCATCACTACAGTATTTCCTACAGTCACTGTGGTGTAGTGTCCCCATCACTACAGTATTACCTACAGTCACTGTGGTGTAGTGTCCCCATCACTACAGTATAACCTACAGTCACTACAGTATTTCCTACAGTCACTGTGGTGTAGTGTCCCCATCACTACAGTATAACCTACAGTCACTACAGTATTACCTACAGTCACTACAGTATAACCTACAGTCACTGTGGTGTAGTGTCCCCATCACTACAGTATTTCCTACAGTCACTGTGGTGTAGTGTCCCCATCACTACATTATAACCTACAGTCACTGTGGTGTAGTGTCCCCATCACTACAGTATAACCTACAGTCACTACAGTATAACCTACAGTCACTGTGATGTAGTGTCCCCATCACTACAGTATTACCTACAGTCACTGTGGTGTAGTGTCCCCATCACTACAGTATTACCTACAGTCACTACAGTATAACCTACAGTCACTGTGGTGTAGTGTCCCCATCACTACAGTATAACCTACAGTCACTACAGTATTACCTACAGTCACTGTGGTGTAGTGTCCCCATCACTACAGTATAACCTACAGTCACTGTGGTGTAGTGTCCCCATCACTACAGTATAACCTACAGTCACTGTGGTGTAGTGTCCCCATCACTACAGTATAACCTACAGTCACTGTGGTGTAGTGTCCCCATCACTACAGTATAACCTACAGTCACTGTGGTATAGTGTCCCCATCACTACAGTATTACCTACAGTCACTGTAGTGTAGTGTCCCCATCACTACAGTATTACCTACAGTCACTGTGGTGTAGTGTCCCCATCACTACAGTATAACCTACAGTCACTGTGGTGTAGTGTCCCCATCACTACAGTATAACCTACAGTCACTACAGTATTTCCTACAGTCACTACAGTATTACCTACAGTCACTGTGGTGTAGTGTCCCCATCACTCCAGTATTACCTACAGTCACTGTGGTGTAGTGTCCCCATCACTACAGTATAACCTACAGTCACTGTGGTGTAGTGTCCCCATCACTACAGTATAACCTACAGTCACTGTGGTGTAGTGTCCCCATCACTACAGTATAACCTACAGTCACTACAGTATTTCCTACAGTCACTACAGTATTACCTACAGTCACTGTGGTGTAGTGTCCCCATCACTACAGTATAACCTACAGTCACTGTGGTGTAGTGTCCCCATCACTACAGTATAACCTACAGTCACTGTGGTGTAGTGTCCCCATCACTCCAGTATTACCTACAGTCACTGTGGTGTAGTGTCCCCATCACTACAGTATTACCTACAGTCACTGTGGTGTAGTGTCCCCATCACTACAGTATTACCTACAGTCACTACAGTATAACCTACAGTCACTGTGGTGTAGTGTCCCCATCACTACAGTATAACCTACAGTCACTACAGTATTACCTACAGTCACTGTGGTGTAGTGTCCCCATCACTACAGTATAACCTACAGTCACTGTGGTGTAGTGTCCCCATCACTACAGTATAACCTACAGTCACTGCGGTGTAGTGTCCCCATCACTACAGTATAACCTACAGTCACTGTGGTGTAGTGTCCCCATCACTACAGTATAACCTACAGTCACTGTGGTATAGTGTCCCCATCACTACAGTATTACCTACAGTCACTGTAGTGTAGTGTCCCCATCACTACAGTATTACCTACAGTCACTGTGGTGTAGTGTCCCCATCACTACAGTATAACCTACAGTCACTGTGGTGTAGTGTCCCCATCACTACAGTATAACCTACAGTCACTACAGTATAACCTACAGTCACTGTGATGTAGTGTCCCCATCACTACAGTATTACCTACAGTCACTGTGGTGTAGTGTCCCCATCACTACAGTATTACCTACAGTCACTACAGTATAACCTACAGTCACTGTGGTGTAGTGTCCCCATCACTACAGTATAACCTACAGTCACTACAGTATTACCTACAGTCACTGTGGTGTAGTGTCCCCATCACTACAGTATAACCTACAGTCACTGTGGTGTAGTGTCCCCATCACTACAGTATAACCTACAGTCACTGTGGTGTAGTGTCCCCATCACTACAGTATAACCTACAGTCACTGTGGTGTAGTGTCCCCATCACTACAGTATAACCTACAGTCACTGTGGTATAGTGTCCCCATCACTACAGTATTACCTACAGTCACTGTAGTGTAGTGTCCCCATCACTACAGTATTACCTACAGTCACTGTGGTGTAGTGTCCCCATCACTACAGTATAACCTACAGTCACTGTGGTGTAGTGTCCCCATCACTACAGTATAACCTACAGTCACTACAGTATTTCCTACAGTCACTACAGTATTACCTACAGTCACTGTGGTGTAGTGTCCCCATCACTCCAGTATTACCTACAGTCACTGTGGTGTAGTGTCCCCATCACTACAGTATAACCTACAGTCACTGTGGTGTAGTGTCCCCATCACTACAGTATAACCTACAGTCACTGTGGTGTAGTGTCCCCATCACTACAGTATAACCTACAGTCACTACAGTATTTCCTACAGTCACTACAGTATTACCTACAGTCACTGTGGTGTAGTGTCCCCATCACTACAGTATAACCTACAGTCACTGTGGTGTAGTGTCCCCATCACTACAGTATAACCTACAGTCACTGTGGTGTAGTGTCCCCATCACTCCAGTATTACCTACAGTCACTGTGGTGTAGTGTCCCCATCACTACAGTATTACCTACAGTCACTGTGGTGTAGTGTCCCCATCACTACAGTATTACCTACAGTCACTACAGTATAACCTACAGTCACTGTGGTGTAGTGTCCCCATCACTACAGTATAACCTACAGTCACTACAGTATTACCTACAGTCACTGTGGTGTAGTGTCCCCATCACTACAGTATAACCTACAGTCACTGTGGTGTAGTGTCCCCATCACTACAGTATAACCTACAGTCACTGCGGTGTAGTGTCCCCATCACTACAGTATAACCTACAGTCACTGTGGTGTAGTGTCCCCATCACTACAGTATAACCTACAGTCACTGTGGTATAGTGTCCCCATCACTACAGTATTACCTACAGTCACTGTAGTGTAGTGTCCCCATCACTACAGTATTACCTACAGTCACTGTGGTGTAGTGTCCCCATCACTACAGTATAACCTACAGTCACTGTGGTGTAGTGTCCCCATCACTACAGTATAACCTACAGTCACTACAGTATTTCCTACAGTCACTACAGTATTACCTACAGTCACTGTGGTGTAGTGTCCCCATCACTCCAGTATTACCTACAGTCACTGTGGTGTAGTGTCCCCATCACTCCAGTATTACCTACAGTCACTGTGGTGTAGTGTCCCCATCACTACAGTATAACCTACAGTCACTACAGTATTACCTACAGTCACTGTGGTGTAGTGTCCCCATCACTACAGTATAACCTACAGTCACTGTGGTGTAGTGTCCCCATCACTACAGTATAACCTACAGTCACTGTGGTGTAGTGTCCCCATCACTACAGTATAACCTACAGTCACTGTGGTGTAGTGTCCCCATCACTACAGTATAACCTACAGTCACTGTGGTATAGTGTCCCCATCACTACAGTATTACCTACAGTCACTGTAGTGTAGTGTCCCCATCACTACAGTATTACCTACAGTCACTGTGGTGTAGTGTCCCCATCACTACAGTATAACCTACAGTCACTGTGGTGTAGTGTCCCCATCACTACAGTATAACCTACAGTCACTACAGTATTTCCTACAGTCACTACAGTATTACCTACAGTCACTGTGGTGTAGTGTCCCCATCACTCCAGTATTACCTACAGTCACTGTGGTGTAGTGTCCCCATCACTACAGTATAACCTACAGTCACTGTGGTGTAGTGTCCCCATCACTACAGTATAACCTACAGTCACTGTGGTGTAGTGTCCCCATCACTACAGTATAACCTACAGTCACTACAGTATTTCCTACAGTCACTACAGTATTACCTACAGTCACTGTGGTGTAGTGTCCCCATCACTACAGTATAACCTACAGTCACTGTGGTGTAGTGTCCCCATCACTACAGTATAACCTACAGTCACTGTGGTGTAGTGTCCCCATCACTCCAGTATTACCTACAGTCACTGTGATGTAGTGTCCCCATCACTACAGTATTACCTACAGTCACTGTGGTGTAGTGTCCCCATCACTACAGTATTACCTACAGTCACTACAGTATAACCTACAGTCACTGTGGTGTAGTGTCCCCATCACTACAGTATAACCTACAGTCACTACAGTATTACCTACAGTCACTGTGGTGTAGTGTCCCCATCACTACAGTATAACCTACAGTCACTGTGGTGTAGTGTCCCCATCACTACAGTATAACCTACAGTCACTGTGGTGTAGTGTCCCCATCACTACAGTATAACCTACAGTCACTGTGGTGTAGTGTCCCCATCACTACAGTATAACCTACAGTCACTGTGGTATAGTGTCCCCATCACTACAGTATTACCTACAGTCACTGTAGTGTAGTGTCCCCATCACTACAGTATTACCTACAGTCACTGTGGTGTAGTGTCCCCATCACTACAGTATAACCTACAGTCACTGTGGTGTAGTGTCCCCATCACTACAGTATAACCTACAGTCACTACAGTATTTCCTACAGTCACTACAGTATTACCTACAGTCACTGTGGTGTAGTGTCCCCATCACTCCAGTATTACCTACAGTCACTGTGGTGTAGTGTCCCCATCACTACAGTATAACCTACAGTCACTGTGGTGTAGTGTCCCCATCACTACAGTATAACCTACAGTCACTGTGGTGTAGTGTCCCCATCACTACAGTATAACCTACAGTCACTACAGTATTTCCTACAGTCACTACAGTATTACCTACAGTCACTGTGGTGTAGTGTCCCCATCACTACAGTATAACCTACAGTCACTGTGGTGTAGTGTCCCCATCACTACAGTATAACCTACAGTCACTGTGGTGTAGTGTCCCCATCACTCCAGTATTACCTACAGTCACTGTGGTGTAGTGTCCCCATCACTACAGTATTACCTACAGTCACTGTGGTGTAGTGTCCCCATCACTACAGTATTACCTACAGTCACTACAGTATAACCTACAGTCACTGTGGTGTAGTGTCCCCATCACTACAGTATAACCTACAGTCACTACAGTATTACCTACAGTCACTGTGGTGTAGTGTCCCCATCACTACAGTATAACCTACAGTCACTGTGGTGTAGTGTCCCCATCACTACAGTATAACCTACAGTCACTGCGGTGTAGTGTCCCCATCACTACAGTATAACCTACAGTCACTGTGGTGTAGTGTCCCCATCACTACAGTATAACCTACAGTCACTGTGGTATAGTGTCCCCATCACTACAGTATAACCTACAGTCACTGTAGTGTAGTGTCCCCATCACTACAGTATTACCTACAGTCACTGTGGTGTAGTGTCCCCATCACTACAGTATAACCTACAGTCACTGTGGTGTAGTGTCCCCATCACTACAGTATAACCTACAGTCACTACAGTATTTCCTACAGTCACTACAGTATTACCTACAGTCACTGTGGTGTAGTGTCCCCATCACTCCAGTATTACCTACAGTCACTGTGGTGTAGTGTCCCCATCACTCCAGTATTACCTACAGTCACTGTGGTGTAGTGTCCCCATCACTACAGTATAACCTACAGTCACTACAGTATTACCTACAGTCACTGTGGTGTAGTGTCCCCATCACTACAGTATAACCTACAGTCACTGTGGTGTAGTGTCCCCATCACTACAGTATAACCTACAGTCACTGTGGTGTAGTGTCCCCATCACTACAGTATAACCTACAGTCACTGTGGTGTAGTGTCCCCATCACTACAGTATAACCTACAGTCACTGTGGTATAGTGTCCCCATCACTACAGTATTACCTACAGTCACTGTAGTGTAGTGTCCCCATCACTACAGTATTACCTACAGTCACTGTGGTGTAGTGTCCCCATCACTACAGTATAACCTACAGTCACTGTGGTGTAGTGTCCCCATCACTACAGTATAACCTACAGTCACTGTGGTGTAGTGTCCCCATCACTACAGTATAACCTACAGTCACTACAGTATTTCCTACAGTCACTACAGTATTACCTACAGTCACTGTGGTGTAGTGTCCCCATCACTACAGTATAACCTACAGTCACTGTGGTGTAGTGTCCCCATCACTACAGTATAACCTACAGTCACTGTGGTGTAGTGTCCCCATCACTCCAGTATTACCTACAGTCACTGTGGTGTAGTGTCCCCATCACTACAGTATTACCTACAGTCACTGTGGTGTAGTGTCCCCATCACTACAGTATTACCTACAGTCACTACAGTATAACCTACAGTCACTGTGGTGTAGTGTCCCCATCACTACAGTATAACCTACAGTCACTACAGTATTACCTACAGTCACTGTGGTGTAGTGTCCCCATCACTACAGTATAACCTACAGTCACTGTGGTGTAGTGTCCCCATCACTACAGTATAACCTACAGTCACTGTGGTGTAGTGTCCCCATCACTACAGTATAACCTACAGTCACTGTGGTGTAGTGTCCCCATCACTACAGTATAACCTACAGTCACTGTGGTATAGTGTCCCCATCACTACAGTATTACCTACAGTCACTGTAGTGTAGTGTCCCCATCACTACAGTATTACCTACAGTCACTGTGGTGTAGTGTCCCCATCACTACAGTATAACCTACAGTCACTGTGGTGTAGTGTCCCCATCACTACAGTATAACCTACAGTCACTGTGGTGTAGTGTCCCCATCACTACAGTATAACCTACAGTCACTACAGTATTTCCTACAGTCACTACAGTATTACCTACAGTCACTGTGGTGTAGTGTCCCCATCACTCCAGTATTACCTACAGTCACTGTGGTGTAGTGTCCCCATCACTACAGTATAACCTACAGTCACTGTGGTGTAGTGTCCCCATCACTACAGTATAACCTACAGTCACTGTGGTGTAGTGTCCCCATCACTACAGTATAACCTACAGTCACTACAGTATTTCCTACAGTCACTACAGTATTACCTACAGTCACTGTGGTGTAGTGTCCCCATCACTACAGTATAACCTACAGTCACTGTGGTGTAGTGTCCCCATCACTACAGTATAACCTACAGTCACTGTGGTGTAGTGTCCCCATCACTCCAGTATTACCTACAGTCACTGTGGTGTAGTGTCCCCATCACTACAGTATTACCTACAGTCACTGTGGTGTAGTGTCCCCATCACTACAGTATTACCTACAGTCACTACAGTATAACCTACAGTCACTGTGGTGTAGTGTCCCCATCACTACAGTATAACCTACAGTCACTACAGTATTACCTACAGTCACTGTGGTGTAGTGTCCCCATCACTACAGTATAACCTACAGTCACTGTGGTGTAGTGTCCCCATCACTACAGTATAACCTACAGTCACTGCGGTGTAGTGTCCCCATCACTACAGTATAACCTACAGTCACTGTGGTGTAGTGTCCCCATCACTACAGTATAACCTACAGTCACTGTGGTATAGTGTCCCCATCACTACAGTATTACCTACAGTCACTGTAGTGTAGTGTCCCCATCACTACAGTATTACCTACAGTCACTGTGGTGTAGTGTCCCCATCACTACAGTATAACCTACAGTCACTGTGGTGTAGTGTCCCCATCACTACAGTATAACCTACAGTCACTACAGTATTTCCTACAGTCACTACAGTATTACCTACAGTCACTGTGGTGTAGTGTCCCCATCACTCCAGTATTACCTACAGTCACTGTGGTGTAGTGTCCCCATCACTCCAGTATTACCTACAGTCACTGTGGTGTAGTGTCCCCATCACTACAGTATAACCTACAGTCACTACAGTATTACCTACAGTCACTGTGGTGTAGTGTCCCCATCACTACAGTATAACCTACAGTCACTGTGGTGTAGTGTCCCCATCACTACAGTATAACCTACAGTCACTGTGGTGTAGTGTCCCCATCACTACAGTATAACCTACAGTCACTGTGGTGTAGTGTCCCCATCACTACAGTATAACCTACAGTCACTGTGGTATAGTGTCCCCATCACTACAGTATTACCTACAGTCACTGTAGTGTAGTGTCCCCATCACTACAGTATTACCTACAGTCACTGTGGTGTAGTGTCCCCATCACTACAGTATAACCTACAGTCACTGTGGTGTAGTGTCCCCATCACTACAGTATAACCTACAGTCACTACAGTATTTCCTACAGTCACTACAGTATTACCTACAGTCACTGTGGTGTAGTGTCCCCATCACTCCAGTATTACCTACAGTCACTGTGGTGTAGTGTCCCCATCACTACAGTATAACCTACAGTCACTGTGGTGTAGTGTCCCCATCACTACAGTATAACCTACAGTCACTGTGGTGTAGTGTCCCCATCACTACAGTATAACCTACAGTCACTACAGTATTTCCTACAGTCACTACAGTATTACCTACAGTCACTGTGGTGTAGTGTCCCCATCACTACAGTATAACCTACAGTCACTGTGGTGTAGTGTCCCCATCACTACAGTATAACCTACAGTCACTGTGGTGTAGTGTCCCCATCACTCCAGTATTACCTACAGTCACTGTGATGTAGTGTCCCCATCACTACAGTATTACCTACAGTCACTGTGGTGTAGTGTCCCCATCACTACAGTATTACCTACAGTCACTACAGTATAACCTACAGTCACTGTGGTGTAGTGTCCCCATCACTACAGTATAACCTACAGTCACTACAGTATTACCTACAGTCACTGTGGTGTAGTGTCCCCATCACTACAGTATAACCTACAGTCACTGTGGTGTAGTGTCCCCATCACTACAGTATAACCTACAGTCACTGTGGTGTAGTGTCCCCATCACTACAGTATAACCTACAGTCACTGTGGTGTAGTGTCCCCATCACTACAGTATAACCTACAGTCACTGTGGTATAGTGTCCCCATCACTACAGTATTACCTACAGTCACTGTAGTGTAGTGTCCCCATCACTACAGTATTACCTACAGTCACTGTGGTGTAGTGTCCCCATCACTACAGTATAACCTACAGTCACTGTGGTGTAGTGTCCCCATCACTACAGTATAACCTACAGTCACTACATTATTTCCTACAGTCACTACAGTATTACCTACAGTCACTGTGGTGTAGTGTCCCCATCACTCCAGTATTACCTACAGTCACTGTGGTGTAGTGTCCCCATCACTACAGTATAACCTACAGTCACTGTGGTGTAGTGTCCCCATCACTACAGTATAACCTACAGTCACTGTGGTGTAGTGTCCCCATCACTACAGTATAACCTACAGTCACTACAGTATTTCCTACAGTCACTACAGTATTACCTACAGTCACTGTGGTGTAGTGTCCCCATCACTACAGTATAACCTACAGTCACTGTGGTGTAGTGTCCCCATCACTACAGTATAACCTACAGTCACTGTGGTGTAGTGTCCCCATCACTCCAGTATTACCTACAGTCACTGTGGTGTAGTGTCCCCATCACTACAGTATTACCTACAGTCACTGTGGTGTAGTGTCCCCATCACTACAGTATTACCTACAGTCACTACAGTATAACCTACAGTCACTGTGGTGTAGTGTCCCCATCACTACAGTATAACCTACAGTCACTACAGTATTACCTACAGTCACTGTGGTGTAGTGTCCCCATCACTACAGTATAACCTACAGTCACTGTGGTGTAGTGTCCCCATCACTACAGTATAACCTACAGTCACTGCGGTGTAGTGTCCCCATCACTACAGTATAACCTACAGTCACTGTGGTGTAGTGTCCCCATCACTACAGTATAACCTACAGTCACTGTGGTATAGTGTCCCCATCACTACAGTATTACCTACAGTCACTGTAGTGTAGTGTCCCCATCACTACAGTATTACCTACAGTCACTGTGGTGTAGTGTCCCCATCACTACAGTATAACCTACAGTCACTGTGGTGTAGTGTCCCCATCACTACAGTATAACCTACAGTCACTACAGTATTTCCTACAGTCACTACAGTATTACCTACAGTCACTGTGGTGTAGTGTCCCCATCACTCCAGTATTACCTACAGTCACTGTGGTGTAGTGTCCCCATCACTCCAGTATTACCTACAGTCACTGTGGTGTAGTGTCCCCATCACTACAGTATAACCTACAGTCACTACAGTATTACCTACAGTCACTGTGGTGTAGTGTCCCCATCACTACAGTATAACCTACAGTCACTGTGGTGTAGTGTCCCCATCACTACAGTATAACCTACAGTCACTGTGGTGTAGTGTCCCCATCACTACAGTATAACCTACAGTCACTGTGGTGTAGTGTCCCCATCACTACAGTATAACCTACAGTCACTGTGGTATAGTGTCCCCATCACTACAGTATTACCTACAGTCACTGTAGTGTAGTGTCCCCATCACTACAGTATTACCTACAGTCACTGTGGTGTAGTGTCCCCATCACTACAGTATAACCTTCAGTCACTGTGGTGTAGTGTCCCCATCACTACAGTATAACCTACAGTCACTACAGTATTTCCTACAGTCACTACAGTATTACCTACAGTCACTGTGGTGTAGTGTCCCCATCACTCCAGTATTACCTACAGTCACTGTGGTGTAGTGTCCCCATCACTACAGTATAACCTACAGTCACTGTGGTGTAGTGTCCCCATCACTACAGTATAACCTACAGTCACTGTGGTGTAGTGTCCCCATCACTACAGTATAACCTACAGTCACTACAGTATTTCCTACAGTCACTACAGTATTACCTACAGTCACTGTGGTGTAGTGTCCCCATCACTACAGTATAACCTACAGTCACTGTGGTGTAGTGTCCCCATCACTACAGTATAACCTACAGTCACTGTGGTGTAGTGTCCCCATCACTCCAGTATTACCTACAGTCACTGTGATGTAGTGTCCCCATCACTACAGTATTACCTACAGTCACTGTGGTGTAGTGTCCCCATCACTACAGTATTACCTACAGTCACTACAGTATAACCTACAGTCACTGTGGTGTAGTGTCCCCATCACTACAGTATAACCTACAGTCACTACAGTATTACCTACAGTCACTGTGGTGTAGTGTCCCCATCACTACAGTATAACCTACAGTCACTGTGGTGTAGTGTCCCCATCACTACAGTATAACCTACAGTCACTGTGGTGTAGTGTCCCCATCACTACAGTATAACCTACAGTCACTGTGGTGTAGTGTCCCCATCACTACAGTATAACCTACAGTCACTGTGGTATAGTGTCCCCATCACTACAGTATTACCTACAGTCACTGTAGTGTAGTGTCCCCATCACTACAGTATTACCTACAGTCACTGTGGTGTAGTGTCCCCATCACTACAGTATAACCTACAGTCACTGTGGTGTAGTGTCCCCATCACTACAGTATAACCTACAGTCACTACAGTATTTCCTACAGTCACTACAGTATTACCTACAGTCACTGTGGTGTAGTGTCCCCATCACTCCAGTATTACCTACAGTCACTGTGGTGTAGTGTCCCCATCACTACAGTATAACCTACAGTCACTGTGGTGTAGTGTCCCCATCACTACAGTATAACCTACAGTCACTGTGGTGTAGTGTCCCCATCACTACAGTATAACCTACAGTCACTACAGTATTTCCTACAGTCACTACAGTATTACCTACAGTCACTGTGGTGTAGTGTCCCCATCACTACAGTATAACCTACAGTCACTGTGGTGTAGTGTCCCCATCACTACAGTATAACCTACAGTCACTGTGGTGTAGTGTCCCCATCACTCCAGTATTACCTACAGTCACTGTGGTGTAGTGTCCCCATCACTACAGTATTACCTACAGTCACTGTGGTGTAGTGTCCCCATCACTACAGTATTACCTACAGTCACTACAGTATAACCTACAGTCACTGTGGTGTAGTGTCCCCATCACTACAGTATAACCTACAGTCACTACAGTATTACCTACAGTCACTGTGGTGTAGTGTCCCCATCACTACAGTATAACCTACAGTCACTGTGGTGTAGTGTCCCCATCACTACAGTATAACCTACAGTCACTGCGGTGTAGTGTCCCCATCACTACAGTATAACCTACAGTCACTGTGGTGTAGTGTCCTCATCACTACAGTATAACCTACAGTCACTGTGGTATAGTGTCCCCATCACTACAGTATAACCTACAGTCACTGTAGTGTAGTGTCCCCATCACTACAGTATTACCTACAGTCACTGTGGTGTAGTGTCCCCATCACTACAGTATAACCTACAGTCACTGTGGTGTAGTGTCCCCATCACTACAGTATAACCTACAGTCACTACAGTATTTCCTACAGTCACTACAGTATTACCTACAGTCACTGTGGTGTAGTGTCCCCATCACTCCAGTATTACCTACAGTCACTGTGGTGTAGTGTCCCCATCACTCCAGTATTACCTACAGTCACTGTGGTGTAGTGTCCCCATCACTACAGTATAACCTACAGTCACTACAGTATTACCTACAGTCACTGTGGTGTAGTGTCCCCATCACTACAGTATAACCTACAGTCACTGTGGTGTAGTGTCCCCATCACTACAGTATAACCTACAGTCACTGTGGTGTAGTGTCCCCATCACTACAGTATAACCTACAGTCACTGTGGTGTAGTGTCCCCATCACTACAGTATAACCTACAGTCACTGTGGTATAGTGTCCCCATCACTACAGTATTACCTACAGTCACTGTAGTGTAGTGTCCCCATCACTACAGTATTACCTACAGTCACTGTGGTGTAGTGTCCCCATCACTACAGTATAACCTACAGTCACTGTGGTGTAGTGTCCCCATCACTACAGTATAACCTACAGTCACTGTGGTGTAGTGTCCCCATCACTACAGTATAACCTACAGTCACTACAGTATTTCCTACAGTCACTACAGTATTACCTACAGTCACTGTGGTGTAGTGTCCCCATCACTACAGTATAACCTACAGTCACTGTGGTGTAGTGTCCCCATCACTACAGTATAACCTACAGTCACTGTGGTGTAGTGTCCCCATCACTCCAGTATTACCTACAGTCACTGTGGTGTAGTGTCCCCATCACTACAGTATTACCTACAGTCACTGTGGTGTAGTGTCCCCATCACTACAGTATTACCTACAGTCACTACAGTATAACCTACAGTCACTGTGGTGTAGTGTCCCCATCACTACAGTATAACCTACAGTCACTACAGTATTACCTACAGTCACTGTGGTGTAGTGTCCCCATCACTACAGTATAACCTACAGTCACTGTGGTGTAGTGTCCCCATCACTACAGTATAACCTACAGTCACTGTGGTGTAGTGTCCCCATCACTACAGTATAACCTACAGTCACTGTGGTGTAGTGTCCCCATCACTACAGTATAACCTACAGTCACTGTGGTATAGTGTCCCCATCACTACAGTATTACCTACAGTCACTGTAGTGTAGTGTCCCCATCACTACAGTATTACCTACAGTCACTGTGGTGTAGTGTCCCCATCACTACAGTATAACCTACAGTCACTGTGGTGTAGTGTCCCCATCACTACAGTATAACCTACAGTCACTGTGGTGTAGTGTCCCCATCACTACAGTATAACCTACAGTCACTACAGTATTTCCTACAGTCACTACAGTATTACCTACAGTCACTGTGGTGTAGTGTCCCCATCACTCCAGTATTACCTACAGTCACTGTGGTGTAGTGTCCCCATCACTACAGTATAACCTACAGTCACTGTGGTGTAGTGTCCCCATCACTACAGTATAACCTACAGTCACTGTGGTGTAGTGTCCCCATCACTACAGTATAACCTACAGTCACTACAGTATTTCCTACAGTCACTACAGTATTACCTACAGTCACTGTGGTGTAGTGTCCCCATCACTACAGTATAACCTACAGTCACTGTGGTGTAGTGTCCCCATCACTACAGTATAACCTACAGTCACTGTGGTGTAGTGTCCCCATCACTCCAGTATTACCTACAGTCACTGTGGTGTAGTGTCCCCATCACTACAGTATTACCTACAGTCACTGTGGTGTAGTGTCCCCATCACTACAGTATTACCTACAGTCACTACAGTATAACCTACAGTCACTGTGGTGTAGTGTCCCCATCACTACAGTATAACCTACAGTCACTACAGTATTACCTACAGTCACTGTGGTGTAGTGTCCCCATCACTACAGTATAACCTACAGTCACTGTGGTGTAGTGTCCCCATCACTACAGTATAACCTACAGTCACTGCGGTGTAGTGTCCCCATCACTACAGTATAACCTACAGTCACTGTGGTGTAGTGTCCCCATCACTACAGTATAACCTACAGTCACTGTGGTATAGTGTCCCCATCACTACAGTATTACCTACAGTCACTGTAGTGTAGTGTCCCCATCACTACAGTATTACCTACAGTCACTGTGGTGTAGTGTCCCCATCACTACAGTATAACCTACAGTCACTGTGGTGTAGTGTCCCCATCACTACAGTATAACCTACAGTCACTACAGTATTTCCTACAGTCACTACAGTATTACCTACAGTCACTGTGGTGTAGTGTCCCCATCACTCCAGTATTACCTACAGTCACTGTGGTGTAGTGTCCCCATCACTCCAGTATTACCTACAGTCACTGTGGTGTAGTGTCCCCATCACTACAGTATAACCTACAGTCACTACAGTATTACCTACAGTCACTGTGGTGTAGTGTCCCCATCACTACAGTATAACCTACAGTCACTGTGGTGTAGTGTCCCCATCACTACAGTATAACCTACAGTCACTGTGGTGTAGTGTCCCCATCACTACAGTATAACCTACAGTCACTGTGGTGTAGTGTCCCCATCACTACAGTATAACCTACAGTCACTGTGGTATAGTGTCCCCATCACTACAGTATTACCTACAGTCACTGTAGTGTAGTGTCCCCATCACTACAGTATTACCTACAGTCACTGTGGTGTAGTGTCCCCATCACTACAGTATAACCTACAGTCACTGTGGTGTAGTGTCCCCATCACTACAGTATAACCTACAGTCACTACAGTATTTCCTACAGTCACTACAGTATTACCTACAGTCACTGTGGTGTAGTGTCCCCATCACTACAGTATTACCTACAGTCACTGTGGTGTAGTGTCCCCATCACTACAGTATAACCTACAGTCACTGTGGTGTAGTGTCCCCATCACTACAGTATAACCTACAGTCACTGTGGTGTAGTGTCCCCATCACTACAGTATAACCTACAGTCACTACAGTATTTCCTACAGTCACTACAGTATTACCTACAGTCACTGTGGTGTAGTGTCCCCATCACTACAGTATAACCTACAGTCACTGTGGTGTAGTGTCCCCATCACTACAGTATAACCTACAGTCACTGTGGTGTAGTGTCCCCATCACTACAGTATTACCTACAGTCACTGTGGTGTAGTGTCCCCATCACTACAGTATTACCTACAGTCACTGTGGTGTAGTGTCCCCATCACTACAGTATTACCTACAGTCACTACAGTATAACCTACAGTCACTGTGGTGTAGTGTCCCCATCACTACAGTATAACCTACAGTCACTACAGTATTACCTACAGTCACTGTGGTGTAGTGTCCCCATCACTACAGTATAACCTACAGTCACTGTGGTGTAGTGTCCCCATCACTACAGTATAACCTACAGTCACTGTGGTGTAGTGTCCCCATCACTACAGTATAACCTACAGTCACTGTGGTGTAGTGTCCCCATCACTACAGTATAACCTACAGTCACTGTGGTATAGTGTCCCCATCACTACAGTATTACCTACAGTCACTGTAGTGTAGTGTCCCCATCACTACAGTATTACCTACAGTCACTGTGGTGTAGTGTCCCCATCACTACAGTATAACCTACAGTCACTGTGGTGTAGTGTCCCCATCACTACAGTATAACCTACAGTCACTACAGTATTTCCTACAGTCACTACAGTATTACCTACAGTCACTGTGGTGTAGTGTCCCCATCACTCCAGTATTACCTACAGTCACTGTGGTGTAGTGTCCCCATCACTACAGTATAACCTACAGTCACTGTGGTGTAGTGTCCCCATCACTACAGTATAACCTACAGTCACTGTGGTGTAGTGTCCCCATCACTACAGTATAACCTACAGTCACTACAGTATTTCCTACAGTCACTACAGTATTACCTACAGTCACTGTGGTGTAGTGTCCCCATCACTACAGTATAACCTACAGTCACTGTGGTGTAGTGTCCCCATCACTACAGTATAACCTACAGTC
>NW_028166091.1:0-23300 GCF_964263955.1 Coregonus lavaretus
GAAATTATTGCAATTTCATCTGATCACTCTTCATAACATTCTGGAGTGTATGCAAATTGCCATCATAAAAACTGAGGCAGCAGACTTTGTGAAAATTAATATTTGTGTCATTCTCAAAACCTTTGACCACGACTGTACTCTGGCTGGCTGATCTCCCCTCTGACTGGGTGGCTGATCTCCCCTCTGACTGGATGACTGATCTCCCCTCTGACTGGGTGGCTGATCTCCCTCTGACTGGATGGCTGATCTCCCCTCTGACTGGGTGGCTGATCTCCCCTCTGACTGGTGGCTGATCTCCCCTCTGACTGGGTGGCTGATCTCCCCTCTGACTGGGTGGCTGATCTCCCCTCTGACTGGGTGCTGATCTCCCCTCTGACTGGGTGGCTGATCTCCCCTCTGACTGGGTGGCTGATCTCCCCTCTGACTGGGTGGCTGATCTCCCCTCTGACTGGTGGCTGATCTCCCTCTGACTGGGTGGCTGATCTCCCCTCTGACTGGGTGGCTGATCTCCCCTCTGACTGGGTGGCTGATCTCCCCTCTGACTGGGTGGCTGATCTCCCCTCTGACTGGGTGGCTGATCTCCCCTCTGACTGGGTGGCTGATCTCCCCTCTGACTGATGACTGATCTCCCCTCTGACTGGTGGCTGATCTCCCCTCTGACTGGGTGGCTGATCTCCCTCTGACTGGGTGGCTGATCTCCCCTCTGACTGGGTGGCTGATCTCCCCTCTGAGTGGATGACTGATCTCCCCTCTGACTGGGTGACTGATCTCCCCTCTGACTGGGTGGCTGATCTCCCCTCTGACTGGATGGCTGATCTCCCCTCTGACTGGTGCTGATCTCCCCTCTGACTGGGTGGCTGATCTCCCCTCTGACTTGGTGGCTGATCTGGGTGGCTAGATGGACTGTGTGTTATGTTACTCACTCTGTAAACTCTGCGTAGCTAGTACATGAGGCGCCGTATGTAAATAGGGTAGATAGCACACCACAAAGGCAACAACCACAGCTCCTGAGAGAGAGTGAGAGAGAGAGAGAGAGAGAGAGAGAGAGAGAGAGAGAGAGAGAGAGAGAGAGAGAGAGAGAGAGAGAGCAAGAGAGAGATAATGGTAGAGAGAGAGAGAGAGAGAGAGAGAGAGGAGAGAGAGAGAGAGAGAGAGAGAGAGAGAGAGAGAGAAAGAGAGAGAGAGAGAGAGAGAGAGAAAGAGAGAGAGGAGAGAGAGAGAGAGAGAGAGAGAGAGAGAGAGAGAGAGAGAGAGAGAGAGAGAGAGAGAGAGAGAGAATGGTAGAGAGAAAGAGATTAAGGTAAGGACATATTGTACTATTCAGACAGAGACAGAGGCTCTGAAATGGTACCCTATCCCCTATACAGTGCACTACTTTTGACCTGGGTCCTATGGGTCCTCATCAAAATTAGTGCACTTGCAGTAATATAATGCCATTTGGGAGGCAACCAGATCAAAGCCTGCACAGTTGAATGAGGTTCAGCAGCAGATCTGAGACAAGCATTGCTTTCTCAGTTAGAATAGCAGTATAGTATTATAATACCACTGCAGTATACTGTAGGTAATTAACATTCCGCTAAATTAACCAAAGCAAAAAAACAAATTAGTTTTGATTGATTTAATTTATTTGATCATTAAAAGCAAAGGGCTGCTCCACTCCACTCCACTCCATAAAGCCCAAAGTAAAAATCACTGTCATTGAAACCAGCAAAAAATACACACAAAATAACAAAACAAATAAAAGAAAAATGCTATCTCATGCTCAATCATGGTAAACTAAGCATGCTCTGGGATTGGCTTCGATCTATTATTAATGTGGTACTATTCAATTCTATTCAGTATTATTCAGTACTATTCAGTTCTCTCTCATCTCCTCTGCGTGTTGCACTCCCAAGGTGACCTGGGCTCAGGGGCTATCCTGTTCTGTTGTTGTTGTTGTTGTTGTTCCTGATCCTTGACAAGAACCGCTGCCATGGATTCCATTTGCGCTCTATTGATTATGACGTCCATGCTGATATTTATCCTATTACCTCACCTCTCCACTCCAGTGAAGCACTGAATGATGTTCAGGCTGGACAGTCTGCTGTCCAAAGGTATTAAACAAGGCTGACTGAGGTGGTGAGAGGTTACGACAGGTGAAAGGTCAGAGGTTAATTAAAGGGCAACCTTTCAAGCCTCTGTGGAATTTAAATTGAAAAGAACGCTCTCCTGAAGGTTCTAAAGGAAGTCAATGATCTATGGAACCAGGATGTTTATATGATGTATCACAGACATGATCTATGGAACCAGGATGTTTATATGATGTATCACAGACATGATCTATGGAACCAGGATGTTTATATGATGTATCACAGACATGATCTATGGAACCAGGATGTTTATATGATGTATCACAGACATGATGTATGGAACCAGGATGTTTATATGATGTATCACAGACATGGTCTTAGCCTCTCCTGTCCTAATCTAAATGAGGAAGTCTCGTTCTGCCTCATACCTGACATTACCCTGTGATTCATGGGGATATGACCTTTTCAGATAGCCTATCACTACTTTACTATTTATCACATGGCACTGTCAAACACCACTCTCAAATCCTCTTGACACTAGAGAGCAAATACTGCACAGCAAACCGTTTTCATTACAATCACTACCGCTGTAATCACTAGAACTATTACTTGTATGCAATATAAATAGATTGGTAAATTATAATGAAGTTATAACGGTAAATATTATGACTTATTTTTCTATCCTAACACCAAAGGTTCTACCATATTTGCTAAAATGTCAACGTTTAGCTCATCAGCCTGCTTTTTGCAGCTGTGATATTTCGGTCTCAGTCTGCGCGGAACACACACACACACCCCGCGGTGACGGCAAAAGCTCTGTGTGACTGGTTTGCTCTTCACTGGCAATCAAGCAGCCGTCAGAGTCCAAGGGAAGCTCATTGGTCATGATAAATACAGGCTGTAGGGTTTCAATCCTGCTCTCAGTCCAAACCACACACTGGCCGCCCTGAATGATGTGGTCCATGAAAGCAGTTTAATGTTTTTTAGACGTTCTCTAAAGTTTGGTAATCTGAATTCCGCTCACTGTGAACCAGAGCAAAAAAAAAAGTTTGTCCCCTTACGAAAATGACTTTACATTTTCAAATCAAGTTGGGTGTTTTGGCTAGTCTCTGAAATGTGGTTCTAGGTGCCAACATTAGTTTTGGTGAGTGCTGATCTAGGGTCTAAATTGCAAAATAATTAAATAATTGCGAGGGTTGAAATGTTACCATAGACGGTTGTCCATTAGACTATGTGTCATTGGCTGTGTCATAGCCTGGTTAAATCAGAGCCCTGGCTTTAGTCATGGACAATAAAGGACAATTAGAGATGCTGTCTGAAGCCTTATTATTGTCAATCTTATTGTATCTGTATACCACAATTAAACACGGCTGCTTTCCAATCCACTCAAATATATGCTTTATATTTGGTTCTTAATAATCTGACAGCAAGAACAGTGACAAAACCTGAATCTCGGAGAACAAATATAATTGTGATAACTGTTATATGAGCCCTCCTGTAGCTCAGTTGGTAGAGCATGGCGCTTGCAAATCCATGGTTGTGAGTTCAATTCCCACGGGGGGGCCAGTATGAAAAATGTATGCACTCGCTAACTGTAAGTCGCTCTGGATAAGAGTGTCTGCTAAAATGACTATAATGTAAATATGATTATCAGCTAGCAGTTCCGTCAAATAGTGGATCAAGTTAACAGAATATCCACTGTTTCTGTGCATGTGCACCTTCATCTTATTGTTAAGGTAACAGAACTGTCTAATTAGCAAACGTGCATATCTGAATGGATGGCAACCTTTGCTTTCACGATGGGAAATCAGTTGCTATAGCAACGACACTGGTCTGTAGGATAACAAGGGAATTGTATCCATTAGGTCAGTGGTGGAATTCTCAGCTTGCAAGACGCATTTCCGTGGAAATTCTACAATACAGTATTCAGCGAAGAGCGCTTTTGGTCTTTGAAAGATGCAGGTTTCATTGTCTTGCCTTTACAAATGTGTCTGTGTCGTTCTCATGTTGGCTCTTTAGCACATGAAAGAGACGGTGGAGCGGGGAGAAAGGGAGTCTCGCCGTGGTTTTGTATCAGTCGGAGTGCTGTCTGTCTGTCTCCAATGTTTCTCAAACATCAAATTTGGAAGTTGTTGCAAACGTCAAATGTATAAGTGTTTAAGGTTAAATTTAGGCATTAACTCCACATTTTTAAGGTTAACGTTAAGTTTAGGCATTGACTCCGAAATCTTAAGGTTAGGCATTAACTCCAAATGGTTAAGGTAAGGGTTAAGGTTTGGGACAGGTTTAAAACAAACATTTCTATAACAAGTTTTTATTGCTGGATTTGAACATGCAACCTTCGGAATCTAGAGGCATCTGCCATCCCCATTCACAACGCCCTTGCAAAACCGAAACCTACTTGAACGTAACAGTGCTCACTGTTGCCCCTAGTGGCCGGTTTCTATGTCATCTTCCAATGTCCTCAGACATGGATGGATGTCGAATACTGACTTGTATCACGGGTGACCTGGCTGGTTTATTCAATGTAATTTCATTGAAATTACACGGAAACAATGTTGATTCAACCAGTGTGTGCCCAGTGGGTCTGATCAAAGCCTATTTAACCCCACCATCCAGCCCGTTAGCATGGAGCAGCAGAAATGCACACCAGCACATTAACACAGAGCAAACATTAAAGAGTAAAACTGTTTGGTTAACTTCTCATTGACTCGTCTTGGAAAGATTCAGACTGGATATACTTGTACAGTGATTAAGCCCTCTGATTTACTCCAGTGTTGGTTAACTTCCAACTCTATCCATGATGTAATCTGCAGGAAAGTGTGTGTGTGTGTGTGTGGGGGGGGGGGGGATCCCTGTTTCTAACATGAATAAATCTACAGCACCCTAAAAGTTTAGTTGTGGACCTGAGTGTAAGATTGACCTAAGTTGGCCAGAGAAATAGCTCGGCCCACTTTGACCTTTGACCTGTCCTTTGGTGCAGGGGGGAAAGAGACAAATGCAACAAAATTATGAACACACTCTTACACACGCACTAACTCAAACTGTTGGCGTCTAAGGAAGTGGCTTTTAGAATCGCCACTACACACACATTAACTCACATTAAGTACACTTAGTTCCGCTCTGTGATTGCCATCAAGCACAGGCTTTCCCGCTTCTCCTGTCGTGCAGGGGGACTGCAATAAGAGCCAGGAGTGACAGGCCAGAGCTAGTGTGTGCAATGTCTTAATAATGTCTGCTACCAAGGTTAAGTGGCAACAGTAATGGGCTTGATGTACCACTACACTCCCCTATGTATTTATTTGGACAGGGAAGCTTAAACGTTTAAAACCACTTAAATGTAACTAAATGTAATCTAAAATGTAATCTACAGAATCCCAAAAAGTAACTAGTTATCATGAGACGGCCATAAACAATAAGTAGAAATGTGGCATAAAATCTGACCTTTCTGGTAATTTTTGTTTATACATTGCTGAGGTGTAGTCACTTTTGAGGACACAAGCTCAAGTACACAGAACAAATATGATACAAATATGAAAATCTGAAATATTTTTTTATGATGTATTTCCAATTCAACAAAACTGTATGAATAAAGCTTGAAATTACTTATATGCTTTCCAAATATAGTATACTCAAATTATAAAACGATTAACAATAAGATTTCACCTTATAACAGTAAAATACATTTTTTTGTATGTGTAGTGTGAGAGAAAATTAGGATATCTTCTAAATGTCTCTCTTTATAAAAACTTCTGCCCCCACCGCTGTGAACGTCACCCAGAGCTCTAACTTGGCTTCCTGTCACCTTTTATTTTCATACATAGCTCGTTTATAGTTTAGAAATGAAAGCACTTTATGTATCTAGTCCCCCCATTTGAAGGTGTTATAATATTTAGACAAATTCCCTTATAGTGGATTACATTTAGTCAAATGTTTAGTATTTGGTCCCATTTGGTCCCATATTGCTAGAACACAATGACTACATCAAGCTTTACAAACGTGTTGGATGCATTTGCAGTTTGTTTAGGTTTTGTTTCAGATTATTTTGTGCCCAATAACTTTTGCTTGTCAGTAATTACGTTTTTAAGATATATATATTTAAAAAACACAGAAATCATCCCCATATGATGCAAAATGCATATCTTGAAAACTTGATTGCTGACAAGTAAAACATTTTGGGACTATGTCAACAATGGACTAATGAAACAAATACCAAAAGATAGTTTTTGGGTGGAGTTTTCCTTTAATGTAGAAGAGTTCAGAAACATATGTTATTCTTATTTACAATACAAGTGACTTTAAAATGACACAATACGTTATCTTAAGGCTTGGGGATCAAAGCTGTCTCGAAGCCTATTGGTTTGAGAGCCGATGCACCGGTACCGTTTGCCGGACGGTAGCAGAGTGAACAGTCTAGAGCTTGGGTGGCTGAAGTCTTTGGCAATTTTTTGAGCCTTCCTCTGACACCTCCTGATATAGAGGTCCTGGATGGCAGGGAGCTCGGCCCCAGTGATGTACTGGGTCATCTGCACCACCCTCTGTAGCTCTTTGCGGTCGAGGGCGGTGCATTTACCATACCAAGCGGTGATGCAGCCAGTCAAGATGCTCTCGATGGTGCAGCTGTATAACTTTTTGAGGATCTGAGTGCCTATGCCAAATATTTTCAGCCTCCTGAAGGGGAAGAGGCGCTTAGTGATGTGGACACCAAGGAACTTGAAGCTCTCGACCTGCTCCACCACAGCCCTGTTGATGTGGATGGAGGCATGCTCTCCCCTCTTTCTCCTGTAGTCCACGATCAGCTCCTTGGTCTTATTGACGTTGAGGGAGAGGTTGTTGTCCTGGCACCACACTGGCAAGTCTCTGACCTCCTCCCTGTAGGCTGTCTCATTGCCATCGGTGATCAGGTCTACCACCGTCGTGTCGTCAGCAAACTTGATGATGGTGTTGGAGTCGTACGTGGCCACCCAGTCATGGGTGAACAGGGAGTATAGGAGTGGACTAAGCACGCACCCCTGAGGGGTCTTGTGGGTCAGCATGGCGGAGGTGTTGTTGCCTACCCTCTCCACCTGGGGCCGGCCCGTCAGGAAGTCCAGGATCCTGTTGCAAAAGGAGGTGTTCAGTCCCAGGGTCCCGAGCTTAGTGATGAGCTTGGAGGGGATTATGGTGTTGAACACTGTGCTGTAGTCTATGAACAGCATTCTCACATAGTTATTTCCCCTCTTGTCCAGGTGTGAGAGGGCAGTGTGAAGTGCAATTTAGATTGCGTCATCTGTGGATCTGTTGGGGCGGAATGTAAATTGGAATGTTGGTGTCTGGAAAGATGGTGTTGATGTGTGTCATGACCAGCCTTTCAAAACACTTCATAATTACATGTGAGTGCTACAGGGCGATAGTCATTTAGGCAGGTTACTTTGGAGTTCTTGGGAACAGGGACAACAGTGGTCAGCTTGAAACATGTTGGGATTACCAACTGGGAAAATAATAGTTAAAAAATGTCCGTGAAGACATTTGCCAACTGGTCTGCGCATGCTCTGAGAATGCGCCCTGGTATAATGATGAGTCGGCCTTGCGAGTGATAACCGGCTTAAAATGTTTAACTCACACTGGCCACGGAGAGCGAGATTACACAGTCATCTGGAACAGGGGCTTTCATGCAGGACTCGGTGTTGTTTTCCTTAAAGCGAGCATAAAAGGCATTTTGCTCGTTTGGGAGTTCTGCATCACTGGGCATCTCACGACTGGGTTTCCCTTTGTAATCTGTTATCGTCTGCAAGTCCTGCCACATGCGATGAGTGTCGGAGATGGTGTTATAGGCTCCAACTTTATCCTATATTGTCCTTTTGTATGTTTGATGTTTCGTCGGAGGTCGTAGCTGGCTTTTTGTATGCGTCCATATCCGTGTCCCGTTCTTTGTAAGCGGTTGCTCCAGCCTTTAGCCCAGCACGGATGTTGCCTGTAATACATGGTTTTTGGTTTGGATACATTCATATAGTCACTGTGGGGACAACATTGTCTATGCACTGATGTGGTAAACTCCTCAATGCTATCGGATGAATCCTGGAACACATCCTAGTATGTACTAGCAAAACAATCTTGTAGCATTGCATCTGCTTCAATGGACCACTTCCATATTGAGCGCGTCACTGGTACTTCCTGTTTGAGCTTTTGTTTGTAAACAGAAGGCAGGACGATAGAGTCATGGTCTGATTTTCCAAAAGAGGGCGAGGGAGGGCCTTGTATGCGTTTCTGTGGGTAGAATAAAAGTGGTCTAGAGTTTTAGTGCCCCTAGTGGCATAGGAGACGTGTTGGTAGAAGTGAGGTAGAACGGTTTTAAGTCTCCCCTCGTTAAAGTCTCTGCCCACCAGAAATGCTGCCTCTGGGTGTGTGGTTTCTTGTTTGTTTATGGCCCCATACAGTTTGTTGCGTGCCAAAGTGGTGTTGGCTTGTGGAGGGACGTAGATAGCCGTGATGATTATGGATGAGAACTCTCTTGGTAGATAAAAGGGTCTGCAGCTTACCATGAGGTATTCTATATCAGGTGAGCAAAAGCACAAGATTTTCTTCACACTGGAAGCAGCGCACCAGTTGTTGTTTATGAAGAGTCACACCCCTCCCCCTTTGGACTTGCCCGAGGCCGCCTTCGCCTGATCGTACCGCTGCATGGAGGAACCACTGAGTTCTATGTTCATAAATTGAGCCAGCCAGGTTTCTGCAAGGCATATAATATTGCAGTTTTTCAAGTCTCTCTGATAAGAGACTCTCGAACGAAGGTCTTCCATCTTATTCTCGAGTGATTGGACATTTGCCAATAAAACAGAGGGGATTGCCGGTTGGTTTTCTCTGCATCACAGTCCATCTAGCGTGTGTACGCCTGCTGCGTTTTGGTAGCTCATAAAACAAAGGAATAGCATCCGGAGTGAACAAAGGAACAGCTGAGTCGGAGTTGAAGTCAGATTTGAGGTCAAAATCAATGTCCAAAAGTGCTTAGCGGTCATATGTGAAAATAGTATAAACACGAAAAAAGTCACTAAATAGTAAAGTCGGGTTGGAACTCGTAAGATGTTGGCTTTCTCCGTCGGCGCCATCATATATCTTCTATAAAACAGATAAAAACACCCTCAAAAGGTGACATTCTGTAATGTCGCCTCATATAAAACATTTGATCTGAAATCCAAAATGCTGGAGTCTAGAGACAAATTAAAAGTTCTACCTTCACTGTCCGAATAAATACACAGGGGAGTGTATACAGCTGTTTTTCTAGAAACATTCCCTTTTCATTCATTTATCAGTGGGCATTGAATTCACTAAAAGGATTATTGCCCACTACTGTTTCAAGTGCATGTGATCACTGAGTGGCGTCTGCCCATCCTCCACTCTAGGAGGATGAGGCATTGTGCTAATAACGCATGCAGCCTGACGCCTGTCATAAAGAAACTACTCCATACTATCGTTATGGTAATCAGGAGTTGAAGGATGTTAACTTGTCCTTTGAAGCTTTGGTCATGTGTGTAGCCAACTAGCCGCCCACAGCAGATGGAGAAAGCTGTGAGATACTATTCTCCTTTTTGGTGCATCAATGAAAAGGATTTATTCAACCTTAATAAAAACCTGGCAGTGGGTTGCTGGTTTTCTCTCTTAGATAGTGTGTCCTATAATGGAGTGCTAATGGAATGGGTTTAGAGATAGGGAGAGTGATGCTGGCTCAGGCTGAATGGGCGCCATCTCACAGTAGTTGAGACCCCATCTTCTAATGTCTAATGACACACAGTCAGATAGTGGACTTCTCTTCTGCATTTTGTAGTTCATACAAGCATACAAACGGACACGTGTAAGCATTTTTGCCAGTTAAAGTAATAGTTCACCAAATGTTGTGTGTATGTGTGTGCGTGCGTAGAATTGAGCATTGTATACTCACGTAGAACCATGACTCCATGACGCAGCGACTGAGTGCGGTTTGGCTCCACAGCAACACTCAGCATGGTAGGGTTGCCCTCGACAATGCAGATGCGGTTGTCCTGCTGCTTCTCTCTGAACATACGCAGCAGCTGACTGGCGATTACCCCGTTCAGAACAGATATGGCTACCATGGGAACCACAAAGGACAGGAACACATTCACCTGTCCAGAGAAATGGAGGGACAGGGAGAGATACAGTTAGTAAGACTGTACTTTCTGCCAATGAGTCAATGTAGTATTAGTCTCAAACAGTACTGGTGACGCAATCATAACAATCATCGATCAATTGTTTCTTGTCTGGGACAAAAATAATGCAACAGACATATTGATTGATTTGAAGTCTGTTCAAAAGTTGGTCTGCCATTCTGATGGGAACACAGTTGCGTGCATATTGACACAGCTAATAAGTACATATTGACACAGTCTAGACTAACCAGAGGAGTTTCACAATCTCACTATACACTGTAAAGTACCACCTCTAAAGATACTCTATAAAGTACCACCTCTAAAGATCCTCTGTACAGTACCACCTCTAAAGATACTCTGTACAGTACCACCTCTAAATATACTCTGTACAGTACCACCTCTAAAGATACTCTGTACAGTACCACCACTAAAGATACTCTGTAAAGTACCACCTCTAAATATACTCTGTACAGTATCACCTCTAAAGACACTCTGTACAGTACCACCTCTAAAGATACTCTGTACAGTAAGACCTCTAAAGATACTCTGTACAGTACCACCTCTAAAGATACTCTGTACAGTACCACCTCTAAAGATGCTCTGTACAGTACCACCTCTAAAGATACTCTGTACAGTACCACCTCTAAAGATACTCTGTACAGTACCACCTCTAAAGATACTCTGTACAGTAAGACCTCTAAAGATACTATGTACAGTACCACCTCTAAAGACACTCTGTACAGTACCACCTCTAAAGATACTCTGTACAGTAAGACCTCTAAAGATACTCTGTACAGTACCACATCTAAAGATACTCTGTACAGTACCACCTCTAAAGATACTCTGTACAGTAATACTTCTAAAGATACTCTGTACAGTACCACCTCTAAAGACACTCTGTACAGTACCACCTCTAAATACACTCTGTACAGTACCACCTCTAAAGATACTCTGTACAGTACCACCTCTAAAGATACTCTGTACAGTACCACCTCTAAAGATACTCTGTACAGTACCACCTCTAAAGATACTCTGTACAGTACCACCTCTAAAGATAGTCTGTACAGTAAGACCTCTAAAGATACTATGTACAGTACCACCTCTAAAGACACTCTGTACAGTACCACCTCTAAAGATACTCTGTACAGTACCACCTCTAAAGATACTCTGTACAGTACCACATCTAAAGATACTCTGTACAGTACCACCTCTAAAGATACTCTGTACAGTACCACCTCTAAAGATACTCTGTACAGTATCACTTCTAACGATACTCTGTACAGTACCACCTCTAAAGACACTCTGTACAGTATCACCTCTAAAGATACTCTGTACAGTACCACCACTAAAGATACTCGGTAAAATACCACCTCTAAAGATACTCTGTACAGTATCACCTCTAAAGACACTCTGTACAGTACCACCTCTAAAGACACTCTGTACAGTACCACTTCTAAAGGTACTCTGTACAGTACCACTTCGAAAGATAATCTGTACAGTACCACCTCTAAATATACTCTGTACAGTACCACTAAATATACTCTGTACAGTACCACCTCTAAATATACTCTGTAAAGTACCACCTCTAAATATACTCTGTAAAGTACCACCTCTAAATGTACTCTGTACAGTACCACCTCTAAAGATAATCGGTACAGTACCACCTCTAAAGACACTCTGTACAGTACCACCTCAAAATATACTCTCTAAAGTACCACCTCTAAAGATACTCTGTACAGTACCACCTCAAAATATACTCTCTAAAGTACCACCTCTAAAGATCCTCTGTACAGTACCTCCTCTAAATATACTATGTAAAGTACCACCTCTAAATATACTCTGTAAAGTACCACCTCTAAAGACACTCTATACAGTACCACCTCTAAATATACTCTGTACAGTACCACTTCTAAAGATACTCTGTACAGTACCACCTCTAAATATACTCTGTAAAGTACCACCTCTAAATATACTCTGTAAAGAACCACCTCTAAAGACACTATGTACAGTACCACCTCTAAATACACTATGTACAGTACCACCTCTAAAGACACTATGTACAGTACCACCTCTAAAGACACTCTGTACAGTACCACTTCTAAAGATACTCTGTACAGTACCACCTCTAAAGATACTCTGTAAAGTACCACCTCTAAAGATACTCTGTAAAGTACCACCTCTAAATATACTCTGTACAGTACCACTTCTAAAGATACTCTGTACAGTACCACCTCTAAATACACTCTGTAAAGTACCACCTCAAAATATACTCTGTAAAGTACCACCTCTAAAGACACTCTGTACAGTACCACCTCTAAAGATACTCTGTAAAGTACCACCTCTAAAGATACACTGTACAGTACCACCTCTAAATATACTCTGTACAGTACCACTTCTAAATATACTCTGTACAGTACCACCTCTAAAGACACTATGTACAGTACCACCTCCAAAGACACTCTGTACAGTACCACTTCTAAAGAAACTCTGTACAGTACCACCTCTAAAGATACTCTGTACAGGACCACCTCTAAAGATACTCTGTACAGTACCACCTCTAAATATACTCTGTACAGTACCACTTCTAAAGATACTATGTAAAGTACCACCTCTAAATATACTCTGTAAAGTACCACCACTAAAGATACTCTATGAAGTACCACCTCTAAATATACTCTGTACAGTACCACTAAATATACTATGTACAGTACCACCTCTAAATATACTCTGTAAAGTACCACCTCTAAAGATACTCTGTACAGTACCACATCTAAAGATAATCTGTACAGTACCACCTCTAAAGATACTCTGTACAGTACCACCTCTAAAGATACTCTGTACAGTATCACTTCTAAAGATACTCTGTACCACCTCTAAAGATACTCTGTACAGTACCACCTCTAAATATACTCTGTACAGTATCACCTCTAAAGACACTCTGTACAGTACCACCTCTAAAGATACTCTGTACAGTAAGACCTCTAAAGATACTCTGTACAGTACCACCTCTAAAGATACTCTGTACAGTACCACCTCTAAAGATGCTCTGTACAGTACCACCTCTAAAGATACTCTGTACAGTACCACCTCTAAAGATACTCTGTACAGTACCACCTCTAAAGATACTCTGTACAGTAAGACCTCTAAAGATACTATGTACAGTACCACCTCTAAAGACACTCTGTACAGTACCACCTCTAAAGATACTCTGTACAGTAAGACCTCTAAAGATACTCTGTACAGTACCACATCTAAAGATACTCTGTACAGTACCACCTCTAAAGATACTCTGTACAGTAATACCTCTAAAGATACTCTGTACAGTACCACCTCTAAAGACACTCTGTACAGTACCACCTCTAAATACACTCTGTACAGTACCACCTCTAAAGATACTCTGTACAGTACCACCTCTAAAGATACTCTGTACAGTACCACCTCTAAAGATACTCTGTACAGTACCACCTCTAAAGATACTCTGTACAGTACCACCTCTAAAGATAGTCTGTACAGTAAGACCTCTAAAGATACTATGTACAGTACCACCTCTAAAGACACTCTGTACAGTACCACCTCTAAAGATACTCTGTACAGTACCACCTCTAAAGATACTCTGTACAGTACCACATCTAAAGATACTCTGTACAGTACCACCTCTAAAGATACTCTGTACAGTACCACCTCTAAAGATACTCTGTACAGTATCACTTCTAAAGATACTCTGTACAGTACCACCTCTAAAGACACTCTGTACAGTATCACCTCTAAAGATACTCTGTACAGTACCACCACTAAAGATACTCGGTAAAATACCACCTCTAAAGATACTCTGTACAGTATCACCTCTAAAGACACTCTGTACAGTACCACCTCTAAAGACACTCTGTACAGTACCACTTCTAAAGGTACTCTGTACAGTACCACTTCTAAAGATAATCTGTACAGTACCACCTCTAAATATACTCTGTACAGTACCACTAAATATACTCTGTACAGTACCACCTCTAAATATACTCTGTAAAGTACCACCTCTAAATATACTCTGTAAAGTACCACCTCTAAATGTACTCTGTACAGTACCACCTCTAAAGATAATCGGTACAGTACCACCTCTAAAGACACTCTGTACAGTACCACCTCAAAATATACTCTCTAAAGTACCACCTCTAAAGATACTCTGTACAGTACCACCTCAAAATATACTCTCTAAAGTACCACCTCTAAAGATCCTCTGTACAGTACCTCCTCTAAATATACTATGTAAAGTACCACCTCTAAATATACTCTGTAAAGTACCACCTCTAAAGACACTCTATACAGTACCACCTCTAAATATACTCTGTACAGTACCACTTCTAAAGATACTCTGTACAGTACCACCTCTAAATATACTCTGTAAAGTACCACCTCTAAATATACTCTGTAAAGAACCACCTCTAAAGACACTATGTACAGTACCACCTCTAAATACACTATGTACAGTACCACCTCTAAAGACACTATGTACAGTACCACCTCTAAAGACACTCTGTACAGTACCACTTCTAAAGATACTCTGTACAGTACCACCTCTAAAGATACTCTGTAAAGTACCACCTCTAAAGATACTCTGTAAAGTACCACCTCTAAATATACTCTGTACAGTACCACTTCTAAAGATACTCTGTACAGTACCACCTCTAAATACACTCTGTAAAGTACCACCTCAAAATATACTCTGTAAAGTACCACCTCTAAAGACACTCTGTACAGTACCACCTCTAAAGATACTCTGTAAAGTACCACCTCTAAAGATACACTGTACAGTACCACCTCTAAATATACTCTGTACAGTACCACTTCTAAATATACTCTGTACAGTACCACCTCTAAAGACACTATGTACAGTACCACCTCCAAAGACACTCTGTACAGTACCACTTCTAAAGAAACTCTGTACAGTACCACCTCTAAAGATACTCTGTACAGGACCACCTCTAAAGATACTCTGTACAGTACCACCTCTAAATATACTCTGTACAGTACCACTTCTAAAGATACTATGTAAAGTACCACCTCTAAATATACTCTGTAAAGTACCACCACTAAAGATACTCTATGAAGTACCACCTCTAAATATACTCTGTACAGTACCACTAAATATACTATGTACAGTACCACCTCTAAATATACTCTGTAAAGTACCACCTCTAAAGATACTCTGTACAGTACCACATCTAAAGATAATCTGTACAGTACCACCTCTAAAGATACTCTGTACAGTACCACCTCTAAAGATACTCTGTACAGTATCACTTCTAAAGATACTCTGTACCACCTCTAAAGATACTCTGTACAGTACCACCACTAAAGATACTTGGTAAAGTACCACCTCTAAAGATACTCTGTACAGTATCACCTCTAAAGACACTCTGTACAGTACCACCTCTAAAGACACTCTGTACAGTACCACTTCTAAAGATACTCTGTACAGTACCACTTCTAAAGATAATCTGTACAGTACCACCTCTAAATATACTCTGTACAGTACCACTAAATATACTCTGTACAGTACCACCTCTAAATATACTCTGTAAAGTACCACCTCTAAATATACTCTGTAAAGTACCACCTCTAAATGTACTCTGTACAGTACCACCTCTAAAGATAATCTGTACAGTACCACCTCTAAATATACTCTGTACAGTACCACTTCTAAAGATCCTCTGTACAGTACCTCCTCTAAATATACTATGTAAAGTACCACCTCTAAATATACTCTGTAAAGTACCACCTCTAAAGACACTCTATACAGTACCACCTCTAAATATACTCTGTACAGTACCACTTCTAAATATACTCTGTACAGTACCACCTCTAAAGACACTCTGTACAGTACCACTCCTAAAGATACTCTGTACAGTACCACTTCTAAAGATAATCTGTACAGTACCACCTCTAAATATACTCTGTACAGTACCACTAAATATACTCTGTACAGTACCACCTCTAAATATACTCTGTACAGTACCACTAAATATACTCTGTACAGTACCACCTCTAAAGATACTCTGTAAAGTACCACCTCTAAATATACTCTGTAAAGTACCACCTCTAAATGTACTCTGTACAGTACCACCTCTAAAGATAATCTGTACAGTACCACCTCTAAATATACTCTGTACAGTACCACTTCTAAAGATCCTCTGTACAGTACCTCCTCTAAATATACTATGTAAAGTACCACCTCTAAATATACTCTGTAAAGTACCACCTCTAAAGACACTCTATACAGTACCACCTCTAAATATACTCTGTACAGTACCACTTCTAAATATACTCTGTACAGTACCACCTCTAAAGACACTCTGTACAGTACCACTCCTAAAGATACTCTGTACAGTACCACTTCTAAAGATAATCTGTACAGTACCACCTCTAAATATACTCTGTACAGTACCACTAAATATACTCTGTACAGTACCACCTCTAAATATACTCTGTACAGTACCACTAAATATACTCTGTACAGTACCACCTCTAAAGATACTCTGTACAGTACCACCTCTAAATATACTCTGTACAGTACCACTTCTAAAGATACTCTGTACAGTACCACCTCTAAATATACTCTGTAAAGTACCACCTCTAAATATACTCTGTAAGTACCACCTCTAAATACACTCTGTACAGTACCACCTCTAAAGATACTCTGTACAGTACCACCTCTAAATATACTCTGTACAGTATCACTTCTAAAGATACTCTGTACAGTACCACCTCTAAAGACACCCTGTACAGTATCACCTCTAAAGATACTCTGTACAGTACCACCACTAAAGATACTCGGTAAAATACCACCTCTAAAGATACTCTGTACAGTATCACCTCTAAAGACACTCTGTACAGTACCACCTCTAAAGACACTCTGTACAGTACCACTTCTAAAGATACTCTGTACAGTACCACTTCTAAAGATAATCTGTACAGTACCACCTCTAAATATACTCTGTACAGTACCACTAAATATACTCTGTACAGTACCACCTCTAAATATACTATGTAAAGTACCACCTCTAAATATACTCTGTAAAGTACCAATCTCTAAATGTACTCTGTACAGTACCACCTCTAAAGATAATCTGTACAGTACCACATCTAAAGACACTCTGTAAAGTACCACCTCAAAATATACTCTCTAAAGTACCACCTCTAAATATACTCTGTACAGTACCACCTCTAAATATACTCTGTACAGTACCACTTCTAAAGATACTCTGTACAGTACCACCTCTAAATATACTCTGTACAGTACCACTTCTAAAGATACTCTGTACAGTACCACCTCTAAATATACTCTGTAAAGTACCACCTCTAAATATACTCTGTAAAGAACCACCTCTAAAGACACTATGTACAGTACCACCTCTAAAGATACTCTGTACAGTATCCCTTCTAAAGATACTCTGTACAGTACCACCTCTAAATATACTCTGTACAGTACCACCTCTAAAGACACTCTGTACAGTACCACCTCTAAAGACACTCTGTACAGTACCATTTCTAAAGATACTCTGTACAGTACCACTTCTAAAGATACTCTGTACAGTACCACCTCTAAAGACACTATGTACAGTACCACCTCTAAAGACACTCTGTACAGTACCACTTCTAAAGACACTCTGTACAGTACCACCTCTAAATATACTCTGTACAGTACCACCTCTAAATATACTCTGTACAGTACCACTTCTAAAGATACTCTGTACAGTACCACCTCTAAATATACTCTGTAAAGTACCACCTCTAAATATACTCTGTAAGTACCACCTCTAAAGACACTCTGTACAGTACCACCTCTAAAGATACTCTGTACAGTACCACCTCTAAATATACTCTGTACAGTACCACCTCCAAATATACTCTGTACAGTACCACTTCTAAAGATACTCTGTACAGTACCACCTCTAAATATACTCTGTAAAGTACCACTTCTAAAGATACTATGTACAGTACCACCTCTAAAGATACTCTGTACAGTACCACCTCTAAATATACTCTGTACAGTACCACTTCTAAAGATACTCTGTACAGTACCACCTCTAAATACACTCTGTAAAGTACCACCTCAAAATATACTCTGTAAAGTACCACCTCTAAAGACACTCTGTACAGTACCACTTCTAAAGATACTCTGTACAATACCACCTCTAAATATACTCTGTAAGTACCACCTCTAAAGACACTCTGTACAGTACCACCTCTAAAGATACTCTGTACAGTACCACCTCTAAATATACTCTGTACAGTACCACCTCTAAATATACTCTGTACAGTACCACTTCTAAAGATACTCTGTACAGTACCACCTCTAAAGATACTCTGTACAGTACCACCTCTAAAGATCCTCTGTACAGTACCACCTCTAAAGTTACACTGTACAGTACCACCTCTAAAGTTACACTGTACAGTACCACCTCTAAATATACTCTGTACAGTACCACTTCTAAAGATACTCTGTACAGTACCACCTCTAAAGACACTATGTACAGTACCACCTCCAAAGACACTCTGTACAGTACCACTTCTAAAGATACTCTGTACAGTACCACCTCTAAAGATACTCTGTACAGTACCACCACTAAAGATACTCTGTACAGTACCACCTCTAAATATACTCTGTACAGTACCACTTCTAAAGATACTATGTAAAGTACCACCTCTAAATATACTCTGTAAAGTACCACCACTAAATATACTCTATAAAGTACCACCTCTAAATATACTCTGTACAGTACCACTAAATATACTATGTACCGTACCACCTCTAAATATACTCTGTACAGTACCACCTCTAAATATACTCTGTACAGTACCACTTCTAAAGATACTATGTAAAGTACCACCTCTAAATATACTCTGTAAAGTACCACCACTAAAGATACTCTATAAAGTACCACCTCTAAATATACTCTGTACAGTACCACTAAATATACTATGTACAGTACCACCTCTAAATATTCTCTGTAAAGTACCACCTCTAAATATACTCTGTACAGTACCACTAAATATACTCTGTACAGTACCACCTCTAAATATACTCTGTAAAGTACCACCTCTAAAGATACTCTGTACAGTACCACTAAATATACTCTGTGCAGTACCACCTCTAAATATACTCTGTAAAGTACCACCTCTAAAGATACTCTGGACAGTACTACCTCTAAAGATTCTCTGTACAGTATCACTTCTAAATATACTCTGTAAAGTACTACCTCTAAATATACTCTGTACAGTACCACCTCTAAAGATACTCTGTAAAGTAGCACCTCTAAAGATACTCTGTAAAGTAGCACCTCTAAAGATACTCTGTACACTACCACCTCTAAAGATACTCTGTACAGTACCACCTCTAAAGATACTCTGTACAGTACCACCTCTAAATATACTCTGTACAGTACCACTTCTAAAGATACTACGTAAAGTACCACCTCTAAATATACTCTGTAAAGTACCACCACTAAAGATACTCTATAAAGTACCACCTCTAAATATACTCTGTACAGTACCACTAAATATACTATGTACAGTACCACCTATAAATGTACTCTGTAAAGTACCACCTCTAAAGATACTCTGTACAGTACCACCTCTAAATATACTCTGTAAAGTACCACCTCTAAAGATACTCTGTACAGTACCACCTCTAAATATACTCTGTAAAGTACCACCTCTAAATATACTCTGGACAGTACCACCTCTAAAGATTATCTGTACAGTATCACTTCTAAATATACTCTGTAAAGTACCACCTCTAAATATACTCTGTACAGTACCACCTCTAAAGATACTCTGTAAAGTAGCACCTCTAAAGATACTCTGTAAAGTAGCACCTCTAAAGATACTCTGTACAGTACCACCTCTAAAGATACTCTGATTTTATTTGGCATGCGAGAGAGAAAGAGAGAGAGAGAGAGAGAGAGAGAGAGAGAGAGAGAGAGAGAGAGAGAGAGAGAGAGAGAGAGAGAGAGAGAGAGAGAGAGAGAGAGAGAGAGAGAGAGAGAGAGAGGGGAGAACAGCAGGGGAGGGGACAGTGAGAAGATGGCCCTGTACCTGTCTGGTTGTAATTAGTGATATAGTGTATGTTGTCTGAAATCAGGATACTACACTAGAAAGACCAGAAGTATCAATCTCTTTCCCCTCTCTAATTTAATTAGCTGCAGTCATGTCAGCAATCTGTATTTCATTGGAATGGATTTCATTATCAGTATTCTGGGAACCCCCCTAACTCTCCCCTCCCCTCCCCGGCCTACCTGCTGCAACCCCACAGCCCCCGCCTCGCACCAATAACCATTGTTATTTCAAGCACAGCGATAACTTTGGATAGAAAATGTTAATAGGCTTAATTGACAGATTAGAGAATTTCAGCGGCTCTCAGCTTGCCCTAGATGACACACTGATTAGGCTTGAAAGAAAGACGAGAAAACGAAAATGCCATGGAATGCTTTCAAAATAATAATTTCGGCAAGTGCTTTTGTAAAGCGTGTGCTGTAATTTGTGACCTAGCTAACTCTCTGAATAATTATTTTTGTCACGCACTTTGTTGTGCTCATGTTACATGGGAAAACTTAAACAACAGCCATGCAGATCAGCTTAAAGCCCATACATTTTCCTAATATATTTGCACTCATGCGTATTTAACGCTTGAACCTCATACATTTTCTTAATACGTTTGCGCTCATTGTCACGATCGTCTAGGAGTGAAGGAGACCAAAGCGCAGCGCGTTGAACGAACATGACTTTAATTGAAAAAGCACCGAAATACAAAACAAAAGACGACTCGTGAAGTCCACAGTACAACGACTGAAACACGGAACAATAACCCACAATGCCCACAGGAAAACATGCAGTATAAATATGGCTCCCAATCAGAGATAACGAGCCGACAGCTGACACTCGTTACCTCCGATTGGGAGTCAATGACCAAACCTAGAAATAAACGTGACAGAAATGCAAACATAGAAAATCACCCAAAACCCAACAAAACACAATACACCCTGGCTCAAATACAAAAGTCCCGGAGCCAGAGTGTTACAGTACCCCCCCCTAAAGGTGCGCACTCCGGGCGCACCAGCATACAGTCTCGGGGAGGGTCTGGGTGGGCGTCTGTCCACGGTGGCGGTTCTGGCCCTGGTCGTGGTCCCCACCCCACCTTAGTCACCACCCGCTTCCCTAGCCTCCTCCACATGACCACCCTCCAACTTACTCCACCTGGATTTAGGGGCAGCACCGGGCTAAGGGACAGCACCTGGCTAAGGGGCGGATCCTGGCTGGCTGGCTCTGGCGGATCCTGGCTGGACGGCTCATGGCAGGCTGAAGGATCTGGCTGCTCATGGCTGGCTGACGGATCTGGCTGCTCATGGCTGGCTGACGGATCTGGCTGCTCATGGCTGGCCGACGGATCTGGCTGCTCATGGCTGGCCGACGGATCTGGCTGCTCATGGCTGGCCGACGGATCTGGCTGCTCATGGCTGGCCGACGGATCTGGCTGCTCATGGCTGGCCGACGGATCTGGCTGCTCATGGCTGGCGGAAGGCTCTGGCTGATCCTGTCTGGCGGAAGGCTCTGGCTGATCCTGTCTGGCAGAAGGCTCTGGCTGATCCTGTCTGGCAGAAGGCTCTGGCTGATCCTGTCTGGCAGAAGGCTCTGGCTGATCCTGTCTGGCGGAAGGCTCTGGCTGATCCTGTCTGGCGGAAGGCTCTAGCGGCTCTGGTCTGGCGGACGGCTCTGATGGCTCATGGCAGACGGGCGGCTTTGCAGGCTTTAGGCAGACGGGCAGTTCAGGCCCCGTTGGGCAGACGGCAGACTCTGGCCGTCTGAGGCGCACCGTAGACTTAGTGCGGGTGGCCGGAACAGGCCGGACCGGGCTGGCGACGCGCACCGTAGTCTTGGTGCGGGTGGCAGGAACAGGCCGGGTCGGGCTGGCGACGCGCACCGTAGTCTTGGTGCGGGTGGCAGGAACAGGCCGGACCGGGCTGGCGATGCGCACCGTAGACTTGGTGCGGGTGGCAGGAACAGGCCGGGTCGGGCTGGCGACGCGCACCGTAGTCTTGGTGCGGGTGGCCGGAACAGACCGGACCGGGCTGGCGACGCGCACCGTAGTCTTGGTGCGGGTGGCAGGAACAGGCCGGGTCGGGCTGGCGACGCGCACCGTAGTCTTGGTGCGGGTGGCAGGAACAGGCCGGGTCGGGCTGGCGACGCGCACCGTAGTCTTGGTGCGGGTGGCAGGAACAGGCCGGACCGGGCTGGCGACGCGCACCGTAGACTTGGTGCGGGTGGCAGGAACAGGCCGGACCGGGCTGGCGACGCACACCGTAGACCTGGTGCGGGTGGCAGGAACAGGCTGGACCGGGCTGTGGAGACGGATAGGAGGCCTGGAGCGAACAGCGGACACCACCCGTCCTGGCTGAATGCCTACCCTCACACACTCTGTGTGAGGCATCAGCACAGGACGTACAGGGCGGTGTACCCCTGGCCTGGTGGCCTCCTGGATACTCCCCCTTTTCTCCTCCGTCAGCCCCGTCGTCCATGCCGTGTGCCCCCCCCTAAAAATTTTCTGGGGTTGACACACGACCCTCCGACGATGGCCCTGCTGCCGCCGTTGCTCCTCTCTCGCCAGGGCCTTGATCCTTCCCCAAGGTCCCTTGCCTCCGAGCATGTCCTCCCAGGACCACGATGTGCCCACCTGGGCCATCGCCAGCCTCTCTATCTCCTTGCCCGGTGCCTCCTCCCATGTCCAGTCTCCCTGCTCCTGGACACGCTGCTTGGTCTTTCTTTGGTGGGTTATTCTGTCACGATCGTCTAGGAGTGAAGGAGACCAAAGCGCAGCGCGTTGAACGAACATGACTTTAATTAGAGTAAGCACGAAAAATACAAAACAAAAGACGACTCGTGAAGTCCACAGTACAAACACTGAAACACGGAACAATAACCCACAATGCCCACAGGAAAACATGCAGTATAAATATGGCTCCCAATCAGAGATAACGAGCCGACAGCTGACACTCGTTACCTCCGATTGGGAGTCAATGACCAAACCTAGAAATAAACG